>NC_058135.1:169247875-169248231 GCF_016433145.1 Gracilinanus agilis | reverse complement strand
TTAGCTCGTCCTACCCATGAGCAATCAATGGCTTTCCAATTGTTTAGATCCAGTTTTATTTGTTTGGAAAGTGTTTTGTAGTTGTTTTCATATAATTGCTGTGTTTGTTTTGGTAGATAGATTCCTAACTATTTTAAATTGTCTAGGGTGATTTTAAATGGTGTTTCTCTTTCTACTTCTTGCTGCTCTAGTGTGTTGGAAATGTATAGAAATGCTGATGATTTATGTGCATTTATTTTGTATCCTGCAACTTTGCTAAAGTTGTTGATTATTTCTACAAGCTTCTTAGTTGATTCTCTAGGATTTTTTAAGTAGACCATCATATCATCTGCAAAGAGTGATAGCTTAGTCTCCTC
>NC_058135.1:169178891-169242876 GCF_016433145.1 Gracilinanus agilis | reverse complement strand
TCTTACCTCTTTCTTATTTATTTTTCGGTTTGATTTATCTAGATCTGATAGAGGAATATTTAGATCTCCCACTAGTATGGTTTTACTATCTATTTCCTTCTTGAGCTCTGCCAGTTTCTCCTTTATGAATTTGGGTGCTATGCCACTTGGTGCATACATATTGAGCAGTGTTATTTCCTCATTGTTTATACTGCCTTTAATCAGGATGTAATGATCTTCCCTGTCTTTTTAAATCATATCTATTTTTACTTTGGCTTTGTCATAAATCATGTTCTCCACTCCTGCCTTCTTTTTCTCATTTGACGCCCAAAAGATTTTGCTCAAGCCCTGAACCTTAAACTTGTGTATGTCCACCCATCTCATATGTGTTTCTTGTAGATAACATATGGCAGGATTTTGGTTTCTAATCCACTCTGCTATTTGCTTCCGTTTTATGAGCTAGTTCATCCCATTCACATTCAGAGTTGTAATTATCAGTTGTGCATTTGCTGACATTTTCGTATCCTCCCCTATTCCTACCCCCTTTTTCTTATACTATTTCCTTTTAAATAAGTGTTTTGTTATTAAGCTGCTATCCCTTGTCCGCTCCCTTGATTTACTTCCCTTTCCACCCCCTCCTTTATTTTCCCCTCTTTTTGTTTTTAAAGGCCTTATGAATTCCCTCCCCTTCTTCTCCCCTCCCTTTTTTTGACCTCCCCACTCCCCTGCTCCCCTTCGTTTATCCCTTCTATCTTTCTCAGAAGGGTTAGATAAGAGTTTTATGTCCCAATGGATAGTATAGCTACTCTTCCCTTTTTAAATAAATCTTGATGCTGTAAATATCAGAGAACTGAAGTTGATAGATAAGGTTGAGGGTATTTCTAATTGATAGTGATTGAGAATAATATCAAAATTAACTCTGCCCTAGCCTAAGCCTAAAATACCTCCCATCTTTGCCCAGTTTTTTTTCTCAAGCACTGAGACTGGGAGTGATCCAGGTTTGCCCCTTGTATAGGCAGTTTCCAACCACCCTTTGGTTCATGCCAGGCTTATGCCACCTCAGTTCATTTGGATTCTATTCAGGTAACTGGCAATCAAGCTTGACTCAACATGGCTGCTATTAAAAATCCTTACAATATCTCCATATTTGTCATGTTCTGAAGGAAGAAAAATGCTCTTTACAATAGAGAAAGATTCATAAAGGAAATAAAATGAAGTGACATATTTCAATTTGCATTCAGAGTCCATCTGTTCCTTATATGGCAGTGCATAAAATGGATGGCTATTTATACCATATAAACTGCCCAGATTAAGAGAAGTAGAAATAGAATACTTAAATAGTTACATCTTAGAAAAAGAAATTGAACAAGCCATCAAGGATCTTACTAAGAAAAAAATTTCCAGACCAGATAAATATACAAGTGAATTTTTTTTGTAATAGTATTTTATTTCCTCCAATGATGGCAAAAACAATTTTAACATTCTTTTTTTTTAATTTTAAGTTCTGAATTTTCTTGCTCACTTCTTTCACCCTCCCTAAGATGGGAAGTAATCTTATATAGAATTTACATATGCATTCATGTAAAACTTTTTGCCATATTAGCCTTTTTGTATAAGATAACTTAAAAAAAAGTAAGAAAAAAGTGAAATATCGTATGTTTGGTATTTATTCAGACTCCATCAGTTCTTGCTCTGATGTCAGATAACTTGTTTGTCATGAGTCCTTTAGGACCGTCTTGGATCATTGTTTTGCTGAAAATACCAAACTTAATTGTGAATACTCTGTATAATGTTCTCTTGTTTTCTTCACATCACTTTGCTTCAGTTTGTAAAAGTACAGTGTTTTTTTTTCTGAAATCATCTTTCTATTCATTCCTTAAGGTACAAGGTATTCCACTTACATGTACTATTAGAAGTTCAGCCATTTCCCAATAGATGGACATCTTAGCACTTTCCAAATCTTTGCCACACAAAAAGAGCTGCAATAAATATTTGTGTAAAAATAGGCCCTTTTTCTTTGTATTTTTATCTCTTTTGGATATAGGCCTAATATTTCTGCTGAAAAAAGGTTAGTAAAAAGCTGACCAAGGTGTTATTTTAGCCTAGGGAACTGTTTAGGTACTCACCTATAATTTCTGGGTATCTACGCTGTTACTAGTGAAAGGGAAGAAGGTGCCACTTTCCCTCACTGAGTCAGAAGTGCACAAGGCTCTGAAACTGAAAAAAATATTTAGATATTCAGAAAATATCTCATTTACTACGAATAAATTAGGAAAAGAGGGGTCCCGGTCTTCTGGGTTAAGATGGCAACAGAGTAAAAAGTAGCTCCTTAACCTCTCCTAACCCACATATATACGACTCCTCAAGAAGACATAAAAACAAATCCAGAGAAACGAAGGGACCACACAACAGGCATGAGCATTGAAGGTACATGGAATCAGGACATTTCCATGCTATAAAGGGGTGAAACAGTTCTCACTAAAACGAAAAATAAATAAGAAAGAGGTAAGAGAGGTGAATGAAGTCCTAGAAAAATTAGATTTAATTGATATGTGGAGAAAAATAAATAGGGACAAAAAGGAATACACCTTCTTTTCAGCTGCACATGGCACATTCACAAAGATTGACCATGTTATAGGGCATAGAATCATTGCAAACAAATGCAAAAGAGCAGAAATAATAAATGTAACCTTCTCAGATCATAATGCAATAAAAATAATAATTAGTAAGGGCACCTGGACAGGAAAATCAAAAACTAATTGGAAATTAAATAATATGATTCTCCAAAATCAATTTGTCAAAGAAGAAATCATAGAAACAATCAACAATTTCGTTGAAGAAAATGACAATGAGGAGACATCCTACCAAACTCTGTGGGATGCGGCCAAGGCAGTACTCAGGGGGAAATTTATATCCTTCAGTGCATATATTAACAAATTAGGGAGGGCAGAGATTAATGAATTGGGCATGCAACTCAAAAAATTAGAAAGCGAGCAAATTAAAAATCCCCAGATGGAAACTAAATTAGAAATACTAAAAATCAAGGGAGAAATTAATAAAATCGAAAGTAAAAGAACTATTGAATTAATAAATAAGACTAGAAGCTGGTATTTTGAAAAAACAGATAAAGTAGACAAAGTACTGGTCAATCTAATAAAAAAAAGGAAAGAAGAAAACCAAATTGACAGTATCAAAGACAAAAAGGGAGACATCACCTCTAATGAAGGGGATATTAAGGCAATCATTAAAAACTATTTTGCCCAATTATAATGCAATAAATATAAAAATTTAGGAGATATGGATGAATATTTACAAAAATATAAACTGCCTAGATTAACAGCAGAAGAAATAGAATACCTAAATAATCCCATATCAGAAAAAGAAATTGAACAAGCCATCAAAGAACTCCCTAAGAAAAAATGGCCAGGGCCTGATGGATTCACAAGTGAATTCTATCAGACATTCAAAGAGCAACTAATCCCAATACTATACAAATTATTTGATATGATAAGCAAAGAAGGAGTCCTACCAAATTCCTTTTATGACACAAATATGGTACTGATTCCAAAGCCAGGGAGACCAAAAACAGAGAAAGAAAACTACAGACCAATCTCCCTAATGAACATAGATGCAAAAATCTTAAATAGAATACTAGCAAAGAGACTCCAGCAAGTAATTAAGAAGATCATCCACCATGATCAGGTGGGATTTATACCAGGAATGCAAGGTTGGTTCAACGTTAGGAAAACCATCCACATAATTGACCATATCAATAGTCTAACAAACAAAAAACACATGATCATCTCAATAGATGCTGAAAAAGCCTTTGACAAAATACAGCATCCATTCCTATTGAAAACACTGAAAAGTATAGGAGTAGAAGGACTTTTCCTAAAAATAATAAACAGTATATACCTAAAACCATCAACAAACATCATATGCAATGGGGATAAATTAGAAGCCTTCCCAATAAGATCAGGAGTAAAACAAGGATGCCCATTATCACCTCTATTATTCAACATAGTACTAGAAACACTAGCAGTTGCAATTAGACAAGAAAAAGAAATTGAAGGTATCAAAATAGGCAAGGAGACTAAGTTATCACTCTTTGCAGATGATATGATGGTATACTTAAAAAATCCTAGAGAATCAACTAAGAAGCTTGTAGAAATAATTAACAACTTTAGCAAAGTTGCAGGATACAAAATAAATGCACATAAATCATCAGCATTTCTATACATTTCCAAAACATTAGAGCAGCAAGAAGTAGAAAGAGAAACACCATTTAAAATCACCCTAGACAATTTAAAATAATTAGGAATCTATCTACCAAAACAAACACAGCAATTATATGAAAACAACTACAAAACACTTTTCAAACAAATAAAACTGGATCTAAACAATTGGAAAGCTATTGATTGCTCATGGGTAGGAAGAGCTAACATAATAAAAATGACAATTCTACCCAAATTAATTTACCTATTTAGTGCCATACCTATCAAGCTACCAAAAAACTTCTTTACTGAATTAGAAAAAACTATAACAAATTTCATTTGGAATAACAAAAGATCAAGAATATCAAGGGAAATAATGAAAAAAAATGTGAAGGAAGGGGGCCTTGCAGTACCAGATATTAAACTATAATATAAAGCAGCAGTCATCAAAACAATATGGTACTGGCTAAGAGATAGAGAGGAGGATCAATGGAATAGACTAGTGGTAAATGACATCAGCAAGACAGTGTATGATAAACCCAAAGAGCCCAACTTTTGGGATATGAATCCACTATTTGACAAAAACTGCTGGGAAATTTGTAAAACAATATGGGAGAGATTAGGTTTAGATCAACATCTCACACCCTACACCAAGATAAATTCAGAATGGGTGAATGACTTGAATATAAAGAGGGAAACTATAAAAAAGTTAAGTGAACACAGAATGGTATACTTGTCAGAACTCTGGGAAAGGAAAGACTTTAAAACCAAGCAAGAGTTAGAGAAAATTACAAAATGTAAATTAAATGGTTTTGATTATATTAAACTAAAAAGCTTTTGTACAAACAAAAACAATGTAGTCAAAATCAGAAAGGAAACAACAAATTGGAAAAAAAATCTTTATAACGAAAAACTCTGACTTGGGTCTAATTACTCAAATATAAAAGGAGTTAAAGCAATTGTATAAAAAATCAAGCCATTCCCCAATTGATAAATGGGCAACAGACATGAATAGGCAATTTTCAGGTAAAGAAATCAAGAGTATCAATAAGCACATGAGAAAGTATTCTAAATCTCTAATAATTAGAGAAATTCAAATCAAAACAACTCTGAGGTATCACCTCACACCTAGCAGATTGGCTAAAATGAAAGAAGGGGAGAGTAATGAATGTTGGAGGGGATGTGGCAAAATTGGGACATTAATGCATTGCTGGTGGAGTTGTGAACTGATCCAGCCATTCTGGCTGGCAATTTGGAATCATGCTCAAGGGGCTATAAAAGACTGCCTGCCCTTTGATCCAGCCATACCATTGCTGGGTTTGTACCCCAAAGACATCATAGATAAACAGACTTGTACGAAAATATTCATAGCTGTGCTTTTTGTGGTGGCAACAAATTGGAAAAGGAGGGCATGTCCTTGAATTGGGGAATGGCTGAACAAACTGTGTTATATGCGGGTGATGGAATACTATTGTGCTAAAAGGAATAATAAACTGGAGAAGTTCCAGGCGAACTGGAGAGACCTCCGGGAACTGATGCAGAGCGAAAGGAGCAGAGCCAGAAGAACATTGTACACAGAGACTGATATACTGTGGTAAAATTGAATGTAATGGGCTTCTGTACTAGCAGCAATTCAATGACCCAGGACAATTTTGAGGGATTTATGGTAAAGAACGCTACCAACATTCAGAGGAAGAACTGCAGGAGAGGAAACATATAAGAAAAACAACTGCTGGAACGCATGGGTCGGGGTGGTCATGATTGAGGATGTGGACTCGAAACTACCACAGCAATGCAACTACCAACAATTTGGAAATAGGTCTTGATCAAGGACACATGACAAAACCTGTGGAAATGTGGGTTGGCCATGGGTGGGGGGACTGTGGGGGGTGAAGGGGAAAGTAGGAGCAAGAATCATGTTACCATGTTAAAAATGAATATTAATAAATGTTTATATTTAAAAAAAAGATTTATTTAAAAACCAAACCATCGTCAGGTGAACAAAACTTTGATCAAAAGGAGTCTGACCTTCTGGCCAGGCCAGGCTGTCAAGCCATCCAAAGGCTCCTGATTATCAATTGATTATCTGGGAGATTCAACAACTACTCATCAACTTAGCTTCAATTTAGAAATCCTATTCCCACTTTCCATCATTAATCTCTTTATCCCTTTCCACCTACATTTACCAAGATTAAATCATTTACAAAAAAAACCTTTGTCTTCATAAATCTAATATACAAGTCTACTAATTTAGTAATTAAGAGAATACAGCCATCTTCATTCCTTTCTTAGGGATTTAGTTAGAATTGGTCAGCTGTGTTCACCAATCAGCTGGTTTCTTTAGTTCTCAAGCTGTAGTACCAATCAACTGTTAGGAAGTCATCTAATTATTGAAGTAGGAAGATTCAACACTTTTTCCTACTGTGTTACCCTGCATTTGGGGTTGACCTTTTGGGATCATTACTTTTATATTTATTGACCCATCAAGGTCTGTAACTCCCAAATTATCATAACAATATATATTATATGAAGTATATATAACTTTCCAAGAAGGGAAAAGAGAATAATCAATAGTGTGAGAAGCTGAAGAAGGAATGTTCTGTGCCCTCTGAGATCCAAGAGGACTAGGTATGGAGTAGGTTTTCCAGGGTCACGTTCCACTCTTCCTTGGGTATCTATCCTACTAGCCATCATTACCAACTGTGGTGATAATGGCAGTGCCAGGAACCTAGATGCCTGTCTTTGCCTGAGCAGGCTTATATGATACATACATACATACATACATACATACATACATACATACATACATACATATTTATATATGTGTGTGTGTGGTGTGTGTGTTTGTGTGTGTGTATAAAACCTATATCATAATGCCTGTCTACTTGGGGAGAAGGAGTGGGTGGGAGCGAGACAGAAAACATGAATTGAAAATATGAGAAAATAAATATTTTAAAATTACATTGATGTATAATCTGGAAAAATAAACTTATAAAAATATTCATCCATTTCACACATATTGTTTGCTTTATTCCATACAATTGGGCAAAATTAATAATTCATAATAATTGATTTTTATCTCCTTTGGTGGTATATTCACTTTTCTCAGTTTTGATACTGTTAATTTGGTTTCCTTTCCTTGTTAATCAATTGAAACTATGCTTTATTTTTTCCATAAAACCACCTACTTTTATAAGTTCAATATTTTATTTTCTTTCAATTTTATTAATATCTCTTGATTTTCAGAATTTTCAATTTTGGCATCTTATTAGAAAATTTAAATTTATTTCATTTATTTGTTAGTTACATGTCTATTTCATTGACATGTTTTTTTCTGTCTTTTGTTGATATATATATATTTGTATGTTTATTTATTTATTTATTTGGAGATATAAGATTCCTCCTAAATACTATTTTGGTTTCATCCTTCCAATTTTGGAATGTCGCCTAATTGTTGTTATGTGTTTTATTAAATTTAAAAGCTATTAAAAAGGAAACTACATAAACAGTGGAGTAATATCAACGCAAATAATGTTTCTCACATTATTTATCATGTATTTATTTGGGCATATATTTGGGGGTTTGGGATCTATAAGATTATATTCTTACAAAAATTAATAATATGGAAATATATTTTGTGTGATAATACATGTAGAACTTAAATTAAATTGTCAGCTCCTGAAGTGTGAGAGAAGAAAAGAGGGAGAAAATATGGATCATATGACTTTAGAAAAGTTATGTGGAAATTAGTTAATAAAATAGTAATTTAATAAATGAAATTTATTGTATATAAATTTTCTACTTCTTTCTTATTTATTTTGTAATTATACTTACCTAGCTCAGAGAGGCAAAAGTTGAGGTCTCCCACTAATATAGTTTTATTTATTTTCTCCTACAGTCCACTTAACATTTCCTTTACAAACTTGGCTTCTTTGCCATTTGGGACATTTATTTTTTGCACTGAACTAAGTAGTACTGTGGCTAGAGTGCCAAGCTTTGAATCAGGGAGCCATTAGTTCAAATCTGACCTCAAATATTTCCCAAGTGTGTGATCATTTAACCCTATTTGGTTCAGTTTCCTCAGATATAAAATGAGATGCAGAAATGAAGTATTTAAAGTACTAGAAGAATTAGTATCAATAGAAACTACCCCGATACCTTTGCCAAGAAAACCTCACATGGGATCACAAAGAATGGGAAATGACTGAAATGACTGAACATCAACATTATTTTGTTTTGATATGACTCCACTGTTTATGTAGTTTCCTTTTTTAACTTTTTAAAAAATGAGTCTATTTTTGCTTTTTTCTTTGTCTGAGATAATGAATTCGATTCCTGTCTATTTTCTTTTTTTAACCCTAGCTGAATTATAATAGTTTTACTTCACCCTCTTTAATTTCACTCTCTCTGTTTTATTCATGTTTTTTTCTAAACAACGTGTTATTGAATTCTGTCTTCTATTGCATTCATTCATCTACTTCTGTTTTATGAGTGAATTCATCTCATTCCTATTTGTAGTGATGATTTCTAATTGTATTTCTCTTCACTCAGTTTTCTTTTGTTTATCCTTCTTTCTCTCAGTTTATCCTGTTCCTCCTCTACAGACCAAAAGGCTTCTAACCACTACCCTTTCTTTAATCACCTCACTTTCCCCTTATTCTCTTTCCCTCCTAGTTATGATGTGGGGTAAAACAGATTTCTATCACCATTTGAATGTGGAGATAAAGATATATAGATAAATATAGCTTTATATACAGTTATATTTTTCTCTTTGAACCAATTTAGAAATGAGTTAAGAGTCAAGAATTGTCTCCCCTTTCCTGTCTACTGTGAAAGGTCTTCCTTATCTGTCATTTTTAGAGGTGGCTATTTTTCCTATTTTTCCTCCCTTCTCCCACACAATTCTCTTTCTCGCCTAGATTTTTGCATCATTCCAACATAATTTGTTCATGATTACATCATCTTTCTATCTAATATTATTCTAACTACCTTAATAGTGATAAAATTCCTAAAAGTTATCTGTAACATCTTTCCATATAGAAATGAAAACACTGTAACATTATTAAATTTGTTATAATTTCTCTTTCAAGTTTATATTTTATGATTCTTTTAAGTGTTATATTTTAAAGTATTGTTGCCTATTCAGCTCTGGTATTTTCATCTGGAATATTTGAAAGTCCTCTATGTCACTAAATTTCCATTTTTCCCTTCAAAGGTTACACTTGGTTTTGATGGATCAATTTTGTTGGTAGTAATTCCAGCCATTTTTGCGTATTGGAATACCATATTCCAAGCCCTACAGTCCTCTAACATGTGTTATAAACAAAAAAGGGACTTAAGAGATATAGTTATACAGTGATGTGAATGTATCTATGTACTCTCCCTAGTTGCAGATGATGGAGGAAAAGCAACCTCCATCACCCTTGATAGTTGTTGTAATTTCCCCTTTTCTCTAACAGTTGCCCAGGGAGGACACTGAAAGGTTAGGTGGATGGGTAACCCTTTCAGGTCCAACCTCAGGTTGGATAAATTATTATAAGGTTTTGATTTGTTTTGGATCACGTTTGAAATCTGACTCCATTGACTCCCTTCCCAAGGGTCGTGATAGAAAGACCACTCAGAAAAGTACTTGTTAAATACTCTTTATCTATAATCTATAATCAGGGAAAGGATAAACAGGATAAGGAATGGGGATTGGAGACCCTGTCAATCTAATATCTATAACTAGTTGAAAATCAGGACTAGGAATTTAGTAAAAACTGGAGCTTTATTCTCCACTATCCCTCTGGCCCAGCCTAGTCACAGCCAAGACAGAGAATAGGAACTGCTCTTGATGCAGTTATGTTGGTAATGTTATTTTCTCAGCTTTTCACTATCAGTGTTTGGTGATGTACTAGCTCTCACAGTCTTCAGGACATTTTCAGATTCTTCTACCTTCTTCTTCATAGACCTCCCAGCCTCCCTTCAGCACCCAGAGCCCAAAGACCAAAAGACGAAAGACCTCTTCAAATGACTGTTAGGGGAATTTATACTACCAGGCCAACTAATGTTTGCCCCTGGCTCATGGCATCTGGGAACATTCTATGCCTTCAAACTGCCTCCCCTGTCATTCAAAGGTGGCATCCATCATTTCCCAGCATATGAATATAATACATGGAAGCTGACAAATTTTATGTGATTTTTAATATGTCTCTATATTATTGGAGTGGTTTTGATTCTGGCTGCTTGAAATAGTTTCTTTTTTTAATAATTTTTATTTTTTAGAAAAAATTATCATGGTTACATGATTCATGTTCTTATTTTCCCCTTCACCCACTGACCTCCTACCTCCTCCCCATAGGCGATGCACAATTCCCCATGTTTCAACATGTGTCATCAATCAAGATCTATTTCCAGATTGTTGATATTTGCATTGGTGTGGTAGTTTTGAGTCTACATCCCCAATCATTTCTGCCTCAGCCCATGTGTTCAAGCAGTTGTTTTACTTCTGTGTTTCCTCTCCTGTAGATCTTCCTCTGAATGTGGGTAGCATTCTTTTCTGTAAGTCCCCCAGAATTGTTATGGATCATTGCATTGCTGCTAGTACAGAAGTCCATTACATTCTATTTTATTACAGTGTATTGGTCTCTATGTACAATGTTCTTCTGGCTCTGCTCCTTTCAGTCTGCATCAATTCCTGGAGGTCTTTCCAGTTCACATGGAATTTCTCCAGTTTATTATTCCTTTTAGCGCAATAATATTCCATCACCAGAATATACCACAGTTTGTTCAGGCATTCCCTAATTGAAGGGCATACCCTCATTTTCCAGTTTTTTGCCACCACGAAAATCACGGCTATAAATATTTTCATACAAGCCTGTTTATGTATGATCCTTTTGGGGTACAGACCCAACAGTGGTATGGCTGGATCAAAGGGCAGGTAATCTTTTATAGCCCTTTTGAGCGTGGTTCCAAATTGTCATCCAGAATGTTTGGATCAGTTCACAACTCCACCAGCAATGCATTGATGTCCCAATTTGGCCACATTCCCTTCAACATTCATTACTCTCCCCTACTATCATTTTAGCCAATCTACTAGGTGTGAGATGATACCTCAGCGTTGTTTTGATTTGCATTTCTCTAATTATTAGAGATTTAGAGCACTTTCTCATGTGCTTATTGATATTTTTGATTTCTTTATCTGAAAATTGCCTATTCATGTCCCTTGCCCACTTATTGTTTGGGGAATGGCTCCATTTTTATACAGTTGATTTAACTCCTTGTATATTTGAGTAATTAGACCCCTGTCAGAGTTTTTGTTATAAAGATTTTTCCCCAATTTCTTATTTACCTTCTGATTTTGGTTGCATTGTTTTTGTTTATACAAAAGCTTTTTAATTTATTATAATCAAACATCTCATTCACATTCAGAGTTATAATTATCAGTTGTGTATTCCCCAACATTTTGGTATCCTCTCTTAGTTCTACCCCTTCTTCTTAGGCTATTTCCTTTTAAACCAGTGATTTGTTTTAAATGAGTAACCCTTGTCCCCTCCCTTGATTTACTTCCCTTTCTACCCCCTCCCTTGTTATTCCCTTCTTTTTATTTTTATGGCCTAATGAATTCCCTGCCCCTTCTTCTCCCCTCCCTTCTTTGACCTCCCTACTATTCTGTTCCCCTTGGTTTATCCCTTCTGACTTCCTCAGTAGGATTAGATAGAGATCTATATCTCAATGGATATAGCTACTCTTCCCTCTCAGGGTTAATTCCACTGAGAGTAAGTTTTAAATATTTCCTCTTAATGCTGTCTTCCTTTCCTTCTTATAATAGTATTCATCCCCTTCCCTTCCCATGCCCTCTTTGTGTGTAAGAGAATATCCTATTTTTCTTATTCATTCAAGTTTCTCTTGGTGTCCTCTACTATTCATTCCCCTCATTCCCACCAACCCCCTTATCATCTTAGACTATTTAGTACCCCAACCTCTCCCTGTGAATAATTCTTCTAATTACTATAATAGTGGATACTATAATAGTGAATAGAGTTCACTACAGAGAATTACACATAACTTTTCTCCTGTAGGAATACAAATAATTAGATCTTATTGAAGCCCTTAAAGAGGCAACTTTAAAAATAATAGTTTTCTTTCTTTCCCCTGTTTCTTATTTACCTTTTCATGTTTCTCTTGGTTTTTGTGGTTGGATATCAAACCTTCCATTTAGTCCTGGTCTTTTCTGGCAAATACTTGGAAATCTTCTATCTTGTTGAATGCCCAGACTTTCCCCTGGAAGTATATAGTCAGTTTTGATGGGTAGGTGATCCTTGGTTGTGGACCCAATTCTCTTGCCTTTCTGAATATCATATTCCAAGCCTTGTGTTCTTATATTGTGGAGGTTGCCAGATCCCGTGTGATCCAGATTGGTGCTCCTTGATATCTGAATTGTCTCTTTCTGGCTTCTTATAAAATTTTTCCTTTTACTTAGAAGTTCTTGAATTTGGCTATCATATTCCTGGGGGTTTTCTTTTCAGGGTTTAGTGTAGAAGGCTATCTATGGATCCTTTCTTTGTCTATATTGCCCTCTTGTTGTAGAACTTCAGGGCAATTTTCCTGAATAATTTCCTTTAGTATGGAGTCCAAATGTCTATTAATTTCTGCTTTTTCAGGAAGACCAATGATTCTCAAATTGTCTCTTCTAGACCTGTTTTCTTGATCTGTCAATTTCTCAGTGAGATATTTCATGTTTCCTTCTATTTTATCAGTCTTTCATCTTTGCTGTATTTGTTCTTGTCGTCTTGAGAGATCATTGGCTTCTACTTGCCCAATTCTCGTCTTTAGAGACTGGTTTTCTGCTATATTCTTTTGATTTTCCTTTTTGATTTGGTCTATCCTGTTTTCCAACTGTTTGATTTTGGTCTCTAATTTGCTCATTAATTCTTTTGATTTGGGGGCATCTTTTTCTAATTGCCCAATTCTAGACTTTAGAGACTGGTTTTCAGCTATAATCTTTTGATTTTTCCTTTTGAATCTGTTCTGTTTGGTTCTTCAAGGCTTCCAGCTGGTCATTTCAGGTCTTCAATTGGTTTATCAATTCATTTGATTTCTGAGCCTCACTTTCTAATTGCAAAATTCTGCCCTTTAAACTGTTATTTTCTTGCCAGTTCTTTACCATCTTTCTCATAATCTCAGATTTGAACTCTTCAATGGCTTGTGACCAGTTTTTATTTTTTTGGGAATATTTAGATATGATTATTTGTTTGTTCTCCTCTGCTGTTTGCTCTGTTGTCTGGATTTCTTCTGTGTAAAAGTTGTCGAATGTTAAAGATTTCTTCTTGATCTTTCTCTTTTGGGGTTCTTGTCTCTGGCTTGCCATTGTTAGCCCAGCACACTCTCAACTTTATCCTTATGCCCAGGGTCTGTCTCCTCTTGTTAGGCTCCTGAGGTCTCAAGTCCAATTGTTCTCAAGGTCAGGCCTCCTGGTTGTCCCCTTGCTTGTTCCTCTGCCCAAAGATCCTTTAACAGTCTCAGGGTGCTGCTTCCACAATCTTGCACCCCTGTGAGCTGGATCCCCACTCAGGGTCTGCGCCTATGTTCAGGATCCGCGTCTGCTACTGAGACTGTGCCTGTGCGCAGGGTTTGTGTTCAAAGCCTGCACATTCTTTAGCCTCTAGGGTTCTTAAGTCTTGCTGCTCTCAGGAGCAGGCCCTATTGACCCCAGGTAGCTGCCAAGGACGTAATGGGTGCCCCGAATTTGCTCTAACTCTTGTGTGCTGGCTTTGGCCCTGTAGGTGGTGTGGCAGGGGAGGAGGTTGCTCAGCTCACTTTTTAGTAGAGCTATTTCACCCCCTTATAGCATGGAAATGCCGCAATTCCACATACCTTCAATGTTACTCCCTGTTGTGGGGTCCCTTCATTGCTCTGGATTTGTTTTTATGGCTTCTTGAGGAGTCCTATATGTTTCGGTTAGGAGAGGTTAAGCAGTTGCTTTTTACTCTGCCTCCATCTTAACTTGGAAGCTGAATTTCTTTGAAATCGTTTCTATTTAATCTGTGAGCTCTGGAATTTGACTATTCTATTCCTGGGAGTTTTCCTTTTGATAGCTCTTTCAGAAGGTGATCAGTGGATTCTTTCAATTTCTATTTTACTCTATTGTTCTGTCACATCCTTGATAATTGTTCTTGTTTTTTAATATGATGTCTAGTCTCTTTCTTTGATCATGATTGTCAAGTAATATAATAATTCTAAAATTATCTCTCCTTGATCTATTTTCCAGGTGATTTGTTTATTCAATGAAAGATTTCATATTTATTTCTAATTTTCCATTTTGACTTTGCTTTATTGTTTCTTCATGTCTTGTGGACTCAGTAGCTTCCAGTGGTTAATTTAAATTTTTGTGGACTTCTTTTCTTTTTTTTAAATTTATTATTTAGAATATTTTTCCATGGTTACATAATTCATGATTTTTCCCACCTCTCTTCCCTCCCTCCTCCTGGAGTTGAAAAGCAATTCCACTGGATTATACATGTATCATTGTTCAAAACTTACATCTGTATTTTTCATATTTGCAATAGAGTGGTCTTTTAAAGCCAAAACTTCAATCATATCCCCACTGAATCATGTGATCAATCTGAAAAATTTAAATTAATATCCAATAACTCCAAGTATTTTATTTCATAATGTTTAATAATCACTTGAAGTAGAAAGAAAATAAACTAAAAGAAATAGAAGTTCAAACCTAATTATCTCACAAAAAGTAAACCCATGTGTGTAGATTCTTGTGCCTGGCATAAAGCTGAATTTCCCAGCCATAATCAGGTGAAAAGAGAAAGAAAGATGGAGCTATGCAAAACTTATATCCTCCCTTTTTTATCATGTAACATGAGAGGTAACATGGGAATTTAGGGTGTAGAATTCTGGGGAGAATATCCTAATAACACAAATCATATGTTTTTCTTCTGCATTTCTATTTTCACATTTGTTTCTCTGGATGTGGTGGACTGATTTTCAATTAGTTTTTTCACATGTTTTACTCTTTGGCCAATTCTGCTTTTCTTTTTTTTGGGGGGGTGGGGTTAACTTATTTTAAATTTTTAATTAAAAAATAATTAATTAATTAAGAATATTTTCCAGGATTACATGATTCATATTCTTTTTCTCCCCTACAACTCGCCCCTCCAGTAGCCAACACACAGTTCACTGTGTTTTACATATATCATTGATCAAGACCTATTTCCATATTATTGATAATTGCACTAGAGTGAACGCTTATAGCAGTGGTTCCCAAACGTTTTTGGCCTATCACCCACTTTTTTCTTTCTTTCTTTCTTTCTTTCTTTCTTCCTTTCTTCCTTTCTTTCTTTCTTCCTTCCTTCCTTCCTTTCTTTCTTTCTTTCTTTCTTTCTTTCTTTCTTTCTTTCTTTCTTATCATTCCCTCTTGGACAAAAGCTCTCCTCTAAACTCTTGAACTATGACCGGAAAGTGGTTATAGGCAATAGAGTTGTCCAATATCATCTTGTCTTCCATTCAGGGCTAGTATATAAGTTCTCTGTAATCTCTTTCTGACCATTTGCCAGGTTCCCTTACCATTTCCGGCTTTTGTGATATATTGAAGCTACTGTTGCTATTGTCACCATCTCATAATACCACCATTAAAGTTTCCTGCATCTGGGCTCCAGCCAACTCTCTACCTCCATGTCACAGAATCTCTGTGACATTTAAAGTTGTCTAGGGAGAGAAGAATGTCGCATTTTGACCTTTTATTGGCTTTGACATTTCAGAAATAAATTTAAGGTGCTTTTAAAAAATTATTTGGAGAGGAATGTTGGGAGACCAAAGCTGAAAACTTCCTTTGTCCCACCATCATGGCTCCTCATCATCTAATTTCTTAACATTCCCTAATATGGACTTTTTTAATTTTTGAGATATACTATATACTTAATGTATTGCTGAATTATTCTCAAAATCACAGAGTAAAAGAAAAGCAGATTTTTATATCTAGAAATTATTTTGGAAGCCATCAAAATTAAGCCGTACTCCAAAGGACCATCCCTCCTACTATGTTCATAATGTGGCTATCTGTGCTGTGTTTTAATATCTCCAATGATAATGAACTTAAATGCCAGCCATTCCAATTTGGGTAGTTCTAATTTTTAGGAAGCTTTTTGCTTAATTTTCTTTTGTTTGTTTTCCCCTGAAATCAAGCCAAATTTAACTCTGTTACTTTTACCATCTCCTCTTATTTTGCCATTAAGCATCAAACATAAGTGTAATATCTCCTCCATATGAATATCTTTCAAGTAATTAAAGATAGCTATAATATTTCTCTCCCCCAGCCTTCTCTATGGATAAATATACATTCTGTATTATAGAAACTCTGGAAACTCTCCAGTTTATCAGTGCCCAATTACCTCAGAAGATGAACAATCATTGTAACAAGCAAAGGCTGAATCTGGACCAAACCTCTCCAATAAACATCAAATATCTTTTACATGAAATTCTTTCAAATTCTTAAAGAAAGTTACAATATTTCCTTGCATCTTCTACTCTTCAGGGTAAATGTTGCCAATTAATTCAATCAACCCTCATGTCACATGGACACAACCATACTGTTCTTTGAGCATGCAGAATATCGATGTTCTTCTTAAACTCTGGAGACCAGACTTAAAAATAATTCTAGAGAGAGTGTCTTATGAGCTTAGAACAATGATGGTGTACATTTTAGAGATCAAGTGCCCAAACTGTAGTGTTCACACTGCATGTTAGCAACTCCCTTAAGCCAGAGAGGGGAAAGAGGAAGTATTTCCATTTGGCTGGTGGGCAAAAGGAAGGAGAAGAGAGAAATGTCTTCAGGCACACATTGTTGGGGGTGAGGGGAGGGAAAGGGAGCAACCCTCTCCATCATGCTTGCCATAGGTTCACCAGTATGGGCTTAGAGCAGTGATGGGCAAACTTTTTAAAGAAGGGGCCAAAAGAAAGGAAATGCTCATCTGTCAGTCTGTTTCTAAGGCAACTCTTTTAAAGTTTCATTGTCTACTCATTGTTTTCATCAGATTAGGAATAATGTCCCACAGGCTGAAAAGAACATTTCAGGGGCACTCATCTGGCCTGCTGGCTGTAATTTGCCTATCACTGGCTTAGAGTATAAATAGCTTTTCATAGCCTTATTCTTCAAAATCTACGTTTCTTATTTATTTTTTGGTTTGATTTATCTAGATCTGATAGGGGAAGGTTGAGGTCCCCCACTAGTATGGTTTTGCTATCTATTTCCTCCTTGAGCTCCACTAGCTTCGAAATTTGGAAGCTATACCGTTTAGTACATACATACCAAGTATTGATATTTCTTCATTGTTTATAATGCCTTTTATTAGGATGTAGTTACCTTCCCTATCTCTTTTAACCTTATTTATGTTTAATTTGGCTCTGTCAGAGATCATGATGGCAACCCCTGCCTTCTTTTTCTCATTTGAAGCCACAAAGATTTTGCTCTATCTTCTCATTTTCACTCTATGTCTGTCTGTCTGACTCATGTGTGTTTATTGTAGACAACATATGGTTGGATTTTGGTTTCTAATCCACTCTGCTATTTGCTTCCATTTTATGGGCTAATTCATCCCATTCACATTCAGAGTTATAATTATCAGTTGTGTATTCACCGACATTTTGATTCTCTCTCCTAGTCCTGTACTTTCTTCTTTCACTGTTTCCTTCTATACCAGTTTTTTGTTTTTAATACTTTCCTATAACCCCCTCCCTTGTTGTACTTCCCTTTCTTCCCCCTCCCTTTTATTGCCCTCTTATTGTTGTTTAAAGCCACACCTCGCTCCCCCCAAGCCCTCTCCCTCTCTAGTATTGCTTCCCTCCCTACCAGCCTTTTGTTACCCTTCTACTTCTCTATAGGGTGTGAATCAATTATCTGCCCATATGGATCTGATTATTCTTCTCTAAGTTGATTTCAATGCACTTAACTTTACCCTTACAGTGTATTTTTATTTTTCCCTGTTGGTCCCACACACATCTTTATGGAATATAAATTTATTCCTTTTGTTTGTTTTCCCATTTTTCTAATTATTATCTTCTTCCCCCACAGTTTTGTATATATTTATACCTACCTACCTACAGACATACATACATATTTACAAAAATATATATATTTATATATCGCTTGACATTTCATCCTATACAGTTTGTCCCTGTTCCCTCTATGTAAACTTCTTCTAGTTACCCTGTTGGTAATAATAATTTTTAATATTTGCCTATACCTTCTTTTCTTCTTAGGATATAAATTAATTGAACTTATTGGGATATAAATTAATTGAACTTGTTGTGTCCCTTAAAGAAAGTAATTTTTTTCTCCTCCCCCCATTCTCTTAATTACCTTATGCTGATTCTCTTGAGTTCTGGGTTTGGGCAGCAAACTCTCTGTTTAAGTCCAGTTTTTTCCTGATGAATGTTTGGAAGTCCTCAATTTTATTGAATGACCATAATTTCCCCTGCAATAATATAGTTAGTCTTGATGGATAGTTGATTCTTGGTTGTAGACCCAGTTCTCTTGCTTTCCGGAATATTGTTTTCCATGCCTTCCGGTCCTTCAATGTAGATGCAGCCAGATCCTGTATTATCCTAACTGTGGTTCCCTGATATCTGAATGACTTTTTTTAAGCAGTTTGTAAATATTTTCCCCTTGGTCTTGTAGTTTTTGAATTTAGCTATAATATTCCTAGAAGTTGTTAGTTGTGGATTAAATGTAGGAGGTGATCTGTGGATTCTTTCCATTTCCACTTTTCCCACTTATTCAAGAATTTCTGGGCAATTTTCTCTAATAATTTTTTTTTGTAAAATACTATCTAAACTTTTTCTTTTATCATGATGTTCTGGTAAAGCAATAATTATTAAGTTGTCTCTTGTAGCATTGTTTTCCAGATCTTTGGTTGAATCAATGAGGTGTTTCATATTCTTCTCAAATTTTTCATTTTTTAAAATTTATTTAATATATTCTTGCTGCTTTGTGAAGTCATTTGCTTCTAGTTGTTGAGTTCTGTTTTTTAAAGACTGAATTTCATCCCTGGATTTTTGGTCATCCTTCTCTTTCTGGTCTGATTTTCTTTGTAGATCATCTTTTGCCTTTTTCCTTCATTTTCAAGCTGCCCAATTCTGGCTTGTAAGAGTTTATTTTCTTGTTTTAGCTCATGTATTTCCTTTTTCAAATTGTCTTCAGCCTCTCTTGATTGCTTTTTGAGTCCCTGAAGTTCTTGAGTTAATTTAGTTTTAAATTCTTGAGTTAATTAAATTTTGAGATCTTCCAAAGCCTGTGCCCAGTTTGCTGGAACTACTTCCTCTTCTTCTAATTCTTTTTCATTTGCTCTCTTTTCACTTCCTTGAAAGAAGTTGTCAATTGTCATTTCTTTTCACTTTTTCTGTTGCTTACTCATGTTTTTTCCCTTCCTTGTTCCGCTAGTTTGAGCAGATGTATTTAATGATCTTTGATGAAAAATCTTCCCTCAGCTGGCAATGGAGGTTTGTAGTTACTTTCTCTGCCCTCTGAAGACTTCTTGTCTGTCCAATTGTTAGGATTAATCCTCTATTAATTGGATTACTCTTAATGCTTTATATGCCCTTAGGCTAAAACCTCGGGGGGAGGGAAAAACAAACAGACAAAAAAAACCCTAAAACATGGGGGTGGGGGGGCAAGAAGGAGCATTTTTCGCTGAACTAAGCTCTCCAGCAGTGGGATCCCCCTGCGCTGTTCCTCTGTGTTTGATCTGGAAAAAACTTGGAACATTAATGCACTGCTGGTGGAGTTGTGAGCTGATCCAACCATTCTGGATGGCAATTAGGAACTATGCTCAAAGAGTGCTAACATAATGCCTGCTCTTTGATCCAGCCAGACCTTTGCTGGGAGTGTACCCCAAAGAGATAATAGATAATCAGACTTGTACAAAAATATTAATAGCTGCACTCTTTGTGGTGGCAAAAAACTGGAAAGCAAGGGCATGTCCTTGAATTGGGGAATGGCTGAACAAACTGTGGTATATGCGGGTGATGGAATACTATTGTGCTAAAAGGAATAACAAACTGGAGAAGTTCCAGGTGAACTGGAGAGACCTCCGGGAACAGATGCAGAGCGAAAGGAGCAGAGCCAGAAGAACATTGTACACAGAGACTGATATACTGTGGTAAAATTGAATGTAATGGGCTTCTGTACTAGCAGCAATGCAATGACCCAAGACAGTTCTGAGGGATTTATGGAAAAGAACGCTACCCACATTCAGAGGAAGAACTACAGGAGTAGAAAAACAGAAGAAAAACAACTGCTTGAACACTTGGGTTGATGAGGATATGATTGGGTATGTAGACCAGAAAAGACCACACCAATGTAACTATCAATAATATGTAAATAATTCTTGACTCACCACACATGTTAAAACCAGTGAAAATGTGAGTTAGCTACGGGTGGGGGGTGGGGGGTTGAGGAGATAAAGGATAAAGTAAAAACATGAATTATTTAACCATGGAAAATTTTTCTAAAAATAAAAAACTACATTTCTCATAATATAACCCAATATCACATTACATTTTTTGATTTCCAAATCACATTATGACTTACAGTGAGTTTTCAGTCCATTGGAACACCTAAATCTTTTTTTTTTTTTTCAGAATAACTTTTCTCTAAGTGTGCTATCTCCATATTTTGTTTTTGAAGATTTTTGGTACCAATTTTATGACTTTACATTTAGCCCTATCAGATTTTAAATTCTGACTTTTATCCACTGTTACTGATTGTTTTCCCTTCATTGTCATCTGCAAATGTGATGAGCATATCATTTATTAAATTATTTCAAAATCTTTGATAAGAAAAATGACTAACATCAAAAGCTGAGCACAGATCTATGGATTTACTCCCTTGGAGACACTATGCAACATTTACAATAAACCATTACAAATCTTGGAGTCTAGCAATTCACTTAGTACTGAATATATGACATTTTATGGTCTTCTAGTCCTTATCATTTAATTTTTGACAAGAATAATATAGGGCAGTGATGGTGAACCTATGGTAAAGTTCCCAAAGTTGGCAATCACAGTGCTGTCTGTAGGCATGTGCCACCCTTCACACCCATCCAGAGTTCATTACTAGAAAGGCATAGAGCCTTGGGTAGAGCAGCTCCCGTCCCTGTCTCCACTATGCCTGATGACATTTTTTCACAACATCCCCTCCTCTGCCCAACAGCCCAATGGGAGCCCAATAGGCAGTAAAGTGGGCAGCTCACAGGAGGCAGAGCTGGAGGTGTGTGGAGCACTTATGCCACTCCCCTCCTCCTCCCTATTCTTGCTAAAGACATTTCCCTTCTCCTTCAACCACCCCTCTACCCTGAAGTCTAATAGGAGCACATTCTCCCTCCCCTGTGTGGAGTAAGAGGGTGGATCACATCCAGCATTTGGTGGGGAAAGGGGATGGCACATGTGGTCTCTGGGGGGTGGCAGGTACAAAACTCTGTCTCTAAAAGGTTCGCCATCACTGGTATAGGGTTTTTATCAAAAAGATTTGCTTGAGATGAACTATATATATTACATTCCTTCCACCTACCATTTTTGTAATTTATTCTTACCTCTAAGCCTTGGTATAGATCATTCTGGTCAATTTCAGTGCCATTTTATTTTCTTCTGTTGAATTATGGTCATTTCCCTCAAAACCCACCTCCAAACTAATTTTTCTTTTAAACATTTTCCTGAAAAAACTCCCATAGTTATGCCTTTGTCTGACCTGTCCACAGTTGTCATATACTTTCTCCTTAACTTTGACAAAGATTTTCTAGCACCTTTAAAAATTTCAACTACTTTTTCATAGGAGATAATCTCCTTGGTTGTTCGTTCTCTCACCCTCTTTCTCATATCGTAAACTATGTACTTATTTATTTGCATTCTGTATCACCTCATTAGAATGTCAATTTGACTAAGAACATTTCCCCCCTCTTTTTGCCTTTTGTTCCTGTTCCCAATATCTACCACTGTGCCTTATCCAATAGCAGATATTTATTAAATTCTTGTTAAATGTTTTATTAACCTATTTCTACACTGATTACCATTTTATTCTTTGGTATCAAAATAAATGGAAGCCTTCTAATGACCAAAACCCCTGACATATAGAACTTTAAGTTTTCCCAAAGATTTGGTTTACACCAACCTTGTTAGGGTTAATGTATTATTATTTCTTTCTTACAGCAAAGGAAATTGAATTTGGAGACGCTAAATGACTTGCACAGAATCAAAGAGCTCATCAACATCAGGGCTAAAATTTAAATCTACATATCTTGAATAAATCTATTAATTTTTATCTTATCAGTATTATTTTTCTGCTACTCTATCCTATTTCTATGAACAATAAAAATTAATTCCTTGTATAAGAGGGTTTATATTAATTAATTTTACCTTGCTGTTATTTTTGTCTTAGAGTCCACAAATAATTTTCTAGATATAGGCCGTTAAACTAACTACATTATACAATCTTCAAAGGACTATATTTTATCTTTCTAGTTCTTCTATATTTTTGGAGAGCACAAGGTACTGTATACAAAAGTGACTCAATGGAAGTTTTCTATCTGATTCAGCAAGCTAGAATAATTATTGACACTAGGAAAGAATATAATTAAAACAGTAGGGGTAAAGAAGTAGAATATGTCATTTGTTCTTTACATAGATAATATCTTACCATGTTCATAAAATTATAATTTAAGAAATGGGGACAAGGCTCTTTATCTAATTTTTTAAAGCATAAAGTCCAACAAACTATTATATACCAATTAACCATAAAAATCTGGTAAGGAAGAGTCACAAGATGAATACCAGATAAAATTTCCTTTCTAAGTCTTAGAATTTTGATTAGTGAGTTAATGGTTAATTAATGAGGTAGACATACTGCTTTGATGTATTTTTACTTCAATATACTGGTGAATCTGTGATCTTATTAACGAGATACTTTTTAATGATGGAGTTAACCTAACACACCCATCTCTCTCCATAATTATTTTCCACATATTTTCACATTTATCTCCCACAGTGTGCCTACCCAATATGGACTTCTTGATTTTGTGTGGATACCAATGGATGCAATAAGATGTCCACTAGTTATTCTTAATTAATTCTCTTTATATGGGTGGATGACCCATATTTTTCCATGTCATATATATCTCATACTACTTTAATACAGCATTTTGTGGCCATTTTTCCTAGATTCTGAGTTGCAACCTGACTACACCTACCATATACCTGTCAATTGCTCTTTGGTGATATCGACATATTTCTCAGTTATTTCTAATTATTTTTTTGTGAATCACTGGAATATAATTGTCAGATAACTCACAAATAAATGGTAGATTTCAATTCTCTGATCAAATATAATTCATATTCCTGTGATGTTTTGCCTAAATTATCAAAGTTCTATGTCCTCTAATTTCTTCCTACACAAAACTGTTGGTTTAAAAGCATCTATAAAAATGACCATCATCAAGAACCATATGTTTAAATAGTCTGTGTAAAAGAAATGGACACTTTGTTTTCAATGCCTAATTATAGAGATTTTTTTTCACAGTTCCTCAAAAGGCAATGAATTACAAAAGGAAATTATTTATACTGATTACTGCATATGACTACAGCTGCATCGTGAGGTACAAAATCTGTAAGAATTTGCCAGGCCATAATTTCTTTAATTTGATGAAGATGCTTTGTTAATCCATTAGATAATGGAAGGTATAATAATCTTAGAAAATGAATAAAGATTGAATGATTTAGCATGTTTGAAATGAGGTAGTGTTCCTTAGGCTTATAGCTCTAATTTACCATAGTTTTTTGCATAATGTTATTCAGTCAGCTGATGAGCTAGACCAGTGATAGGCAAACTTTTTAAAGAGGGGATCAAAGGAAGGGAAATTCTCCTCTGTCAGTCTGTTTCTAAGGCAACTCTTTTGAAGTTTCATTGTATCCTACTCATTGTATTTGTCAGATTAGGAATAATGTCAGGTGACTGGATAGAACATTTCAGGGGGCCACATCTGGCCCTCGGGCTGTAGTTTGCCCATCAATGAGCTAGACAGTCAACATTTATAGAACACCTGGTATATTTCTGACCCAAGACCTGGGAATTCTATAGGACAACCCTGGGAACTATGTTTCTAGAAACTATTGTTTCAAAATACATTTTTATAGCTATGGAATTTAGTAAGCATCCACTAATATTAGATTGGTACAAGGAGATCGACTGTTTAAAAATATTTATCTTCGGGGGCAGCTGGGTAGCTCAGTAGGTTGAGAGTCAAGCCTAGTGATGGGAGGTCCTAGGTTCAAATCTGACCTCAGACACTTCCCAGCTGTATGGTCCTGGACAATCAATTGACCCCCATTGCCTACCCTTACCACTCTTCTGCCTTGGAGCCAATATACAGTATTGACTCCAAGATGGAAGGTAAGGGTTGTAAAAAATTTTTTTTAAATATTTAAGTTCACTGCCTCTAGAATTCCTATGGTTATTAAATTTTCTCCTTAGAAGGTTCCTATTAAAAGCCATTTATTCTACCTGTTTCCCAACAAAAATCCATGGGCTTTTTGCCTGGGGTCAAACTTAGTTAAGAATTGACTTATCACTCATAGATTCATAATTTTTGTAATGAATTATTTGGCATAATAATAAACAATTTAACTATATGCTATGCTGAACTGAGTAGGCATAAAGAATTACAAATAATCCTTTTTTATCTCTTCTTTGGCTTTTTTCTTTTCTAGATACTCTCTCAGTTGACTCTTCCGGGGAATAGGAGAAGGAAGAAGAAGAAAAGCAACACAAACAAGAAACTTCAAAGAACAATTAGAAAAGAAAATTTACTGAAGAAGAAATTCAATACCTCAAACAGAACCATATCTCCCTATGAGAAGAAGTACAAAGTCTCAAAGAATAAAAATTTTTCCTAAGGATTAGAATTGCACAAATGTAAGGTAGCAACTTCACAAGAGAGCAAGAATAAATAAAACAAATTCAAGAGAATTAAAAAAACATTGCTGGAAAAATAACTGTCCTTGGAAATAGTTTTAGGAGATATATGGATCTAAGATCAATGGATTAAGGAAATCATAATAAAAAGAAGAACTTTGACATCATACTGAAAGAAATTATCAGGGAAAATTGCCCTGGCATTTTTAAATAAGAGCAGAAAATAGAAATTGAGAGGATCTGTTGATAAAAATCACAAATCTTTTGAGTCCTAGAAGTATTATAGCCAAATTCTAGCAATCCCAAGTCCAAAAGAAAATACTACAAGCATCCAGAAAAAGATCAAATATTGTGGGACCACAGAAGGTAAGGAATATGATATTCTGTAAGGCTAAAGTCCTAGGCCTACATTCAAAATATCACATTATCAGAAAAACTAAGCATAATACTTTAGGGTAGGAAATGTACATTTAATGGAATAGTGAATTTCTAGGCATTCCTGATAAAAATGTCCAGAGTCAAAAAAGAAAATTTGATGACCAAATTTGACAATAAAAAGAATCTTAAAAAGTAAACAGAAAAGCAAAACTCACAGGAATTGATGAGGTAAAAGTAATCACATTCCTGCATAAGAAAGTGGTAACTCAATTACTTTCTATTTATATAGTAAAAGAAATTCCTAAAGTGCTAAATTTACTTGAAGAATCCAAGGGAAACAATAGACTAAAACTTGTTACATAATTAGAAAGAATGTTAAAACTAAGATGCATAAAATATCTATGACACTTAAAAGTACCTAAAACTATGTGAAGTACTTAGGATACTTATGGTACTAAGGATCTAAAGAACTTTATTTCTATTAAGGTGATGAATAAGAACATATATAGACAGAGAGCAGGGACTAATTTCAATATAATGGGATTTTTTAAATCAGGAGATAAAAAGAGTAATAACACACTGCAAAAAAGGAAAGAGATAGTTGGGAGTAAATAATAGCACATTAGGTGGTATAAAAGAATACAAATAATGGAAGAGAAGAGAAGTTGCTAGAAGGTAATGCCTGAACCTTACTCATAACAAATTTGAAATAACATCCACATTCATTAAGGTATATAAATAAATCTTACCCAATAGGAAAGAAAATAATAAGGTAGGGTTAAAAAAAGGAGGCACAGACAAAAGAAAAAAGGAACTTATGAGAACAAGTAAACTGAAGCAAAAAAGATTATAAATGAGGAAAGACTGAAAGGAAAGAAAGAGAAGGATAAAGGGGAAAATAACTGGAGGCAAACAATTAGTAATCTTAACTTTGAATATGAAGGCATGAATTCACCCATAAAACATAAGAGGATAGCAAAATGGATTTAACTCCATAATCCCACAATACACTGTCTAAAAGAAATTCACTTAAAGGAGGGAGACAGAGCAAAAGTAAAGGACTAGGGCAAATTTAACTCTGCTTCAGCTAAAGTTAACAAAATACTATTGTTATAAGAAAAGAAGAGAAAAGAAAAGGAAAGACTGATAAGCAAGATGGTT
Source organism: Gracilinanus agilis (assembly GCF_016433145.1). Lineage (NCBI taxonomy): Eukaryota > Metazoa > Chordata > Mammalia > Didelphimorphia > Didelphidae > Gracilinanus > Gracilinanus agilis. The sequence continues at coordinate 169,216,191 of NC_058135.1, read as the reverse complement.
TTAGAAAAGTCTTGGTAGCCATATGAATTCATGCAAAGGAAAGTAAGCAAAACCAGAAGTAGGTTGTATAAAGTAATAACAGAATTTTAAGGATGATCAAGTGTGAAAGACTTAGGTACTCTTATCAAAGCAATTATTCAAGATAATTCAAAAGATCTCAGGATGAAAAATGCCAATCATTTCCAGACAGAAAAATGATGAACTCTGAAGCACACTTTTTAAATTTTATTTTATTTATCAAGATTTTTGTGCATTTATACTTTTGCAAAATGGCTAATATGGAAACATGTTTCTCATCACTTCTCATGTATAATTGAGGTAAAAATTATCACCTTGTCAATTAGGGGGAAGGGAGTCATGAAGAGAATTTGTAACTCAAAATAACTAAAATTGAATCTTAAAAAATTTACATATAATTGAGAAATAATTAACATGTAATTGAGAAATGTTTAACAAATTAAAACATATTGAAAAATAATATTAGCTATTTGTTGATAAATCATCAAATGATATGAACATACAGTTTTTGGATGAATAATTCAAAGGCATTTATAATTATATGAAAAAATGCTCTACATCATTATTGATAGAGAAATGCAGGTCAAAATAACTCTGATTTGAGTAATGTAAATAAATATCACACCTATCACACTGTCTAAAATTATAAAATGGCAAAATGAGAAATGTTGGGCAGTAATTGGAAAAATAGAAACTTTAATATATTGTTAGTGAAATTGCCAAAGGATCTATATAATTTGGAGAACAATTTGGAGTTATGCTCAAAGATTTACAAAATTGTATATATGTTGATCCAGCAATATCATTATTGGGTTTATTTTCAAAAGTAATCAGGAAAAAAGGAAAAGAACTTATATCTTCTAACACATCATGATAGAAAAAAACATATATATATATATATATATGTATATATATATATATAAAGGAGTATATGAAGTGATGCAAAGTGAAATGAACAGAACAAGGAGAACATTGTGAACAATCAAAACAATAATGTATGATGATCAATTGTGAATTAATTGACTATTATCAATAAGGCAAGGATCCAGGAAAACTCCAAGGGACTCAAAACAAACAAACAGGGATTCTGGGAAGATGCTGGCTTAGACTGACCAATCTTAAAACCTCAGCACCCTTCCACACCATGATAGAAAACAATGCACTTCAAGAAGAAAGAAGACCCAATCTAACAACATGACAGAGCAGGGGGACCCTATTGCTGTATAGCTTAAGAGTGTAATGTGAGGTGGCTAACAGAAACTTTTTGCTTCTGTAATTTCTAATGGTCACAAAAAGTCAGTTAGAAATATTAGAATCTTCAGAAAGTCAGTTAGAACTTAAAGCTATAAACAGATTTGAAGTTCCAACTGATGAGGTTTTTGCCTTCTGGCTTTTGCTGTGGCTGGATGCTTTTGCTTTTGCTTAGCTTGTTGGCTTAGGCCTTTTGGTTTGGCTTTGACCTAATTACTTTGGCCTTGGCCTGTGATTATCTTGTCTTGGGGGAAATTTAGATCTATCTCATTTCTCTGGACCTCTCCCTGATCTCTCTATCCATATCCCTCCCCTTCCCCTGAATTTCCTTTGGGTCCTGGGTGGAAGGGAGGGCTTGGTGATTGAACATTGTGGGTTTTAGTTTCTATAGACAAGCAGAGTATCCTCAAATAAGTTACCCCTAGTTTTAGTGATTTAATTAGGACTTTACTTAAAAGGCAGTCAAATCTCTTGACTGGAGAGCAGGCTCTCTCAGTCTAAACCTCTCCACAACCCATCCCTCACCATCACCCCTCTCTCTAGCAACAGTTAGAAAATCCTGAACCTCTTCCCTCTGACTAACTTGAGATTAATAAATCCCCTTGTTACCTACTCAAAGCTTCTGCTGAATCATTGTATCGAAGATTGAGGCAAGGGCTAAAGAGGGAAGGGATCATTTTCTTTTTATTTCTTCAGAGAACTGGGGGCATCCATCTTGGCAGGAAGTACCTACCCAATACTTCCTCCGGCCATCAGTTTGACTGTTAGGGAAGGGCCCTCTTGACTCCTCCCTCAAGAGACTTTAGAAACTAACAAGAGAAACCCTCCAGCCAAACCTAAACATTTCTTACTGGCCCTAATTTCCTCCCTGTATCCTCTGTCTCGAGGCTCTGGGAATAAACCTGTTTGATCTGCCCTCTCCTACATACTCCAATTCCTTTATCTCCTATATATCTTCCCGTACCTTCATTCCTCCTCCAATCACCTTATAATCACCAATATCCCTATTATCTTTCCTCACACCCAAATTGCCTTTGTTGACCCACTCAGATTACCTTTTGATAACAAGAGGTATGTCAAGAAAAAGGTTTGAATTCTTGAACTGTTGGGTCTGAAGGTATAGAAGGAGAATCCCAGGATCCCTACCCCACATGGTGTGCAGAGACTCCAGCAGCCTCATGTGAGATTCATATTGCAGAGAAAGAGATTCAAACTCCAAAGGTTCAGGCTTCAGCTCAGAATTCCAGAACCCCACATCCCCACAAGAACTCTAAGAGAGGGGGCAGTTAAAGGCAGTTGGAGCCCTGGGATTAGAGAGTAGGCAGGTCACTCTGCTTGCTGGGTCTTGGGTCATGGGTTGCTCTTGGGGCTTGAGGCTTGAATCTGAGCAAAGCATCCTAAATGACAACCTGCTTTACTTGGGTTTGACATCCAACATCATAGTTTACCTCTGTCTAGTTATTTAGATATAGAAGAAGATTATTTATAGGCTTAGAGAGCAGATCAGCTTTTCAAGTTACCTTACCCCCTTTGTGGGGAGGGGATGTTTTGACATAGCTCTTTAGGGAATTTCCTGACCTTATCTATCCTTATCCATCTCCCTTCCTTTTCATTCCCACCTATTATTAAACCTATTATCAACTGGGAGCAGTGCCTTGATATATATTTTGGGGATATACTCACAACCTCCTCAAGTTGGGTTCCTTCTACTTTGTATCCCTGGAGTAACTCTTATCCACTGTGCCTGTGAGCTTCAAAGACATCAAGCTTCTGCTATTCTATCCTATGGGGAAATAATTTAGAGAAAGATTATCATCTTTAGGAGTTTAGTCTTTCCAAACCTACACCTTGGCCCAGCAGATATCAATTCAACCTATATATTGTAACTGACTTTCTGACTGCCTAGTGGGAGGGAGGAAGTGAAGGAGTACTTTGACAAGATCCTGCCCCTCCCTTCAGTAGAGCCAGTTTGTGTGTGTGTGTCCCTCCATAGACCAAAATATTAGAGAGACTTGATTGCTACAGACCCCTGTCATCTTACAGCTTCCCAAATACAACAACCTAAAATCTCCTGGTGGGCAGGTGCACCAGCCTGGAGAGAGGGCCCTGCTGGTGCTGGAATCAGGAAGTTGAACACAGGCACTGGGGAGGTGACTGAAGTAGAAAGCCAGAGAAACACAGCAAAAACTCTGGGAAGATGGTGGCTTAAATGGAGCAAAACCTCAGACTTCCTGGCTTTATCAAACTAAGATAGAGAACAAAGGGCTTCAAGAGGAAAGAAAACTAGGTCAAACAGCAGGGCAGAGAATGGGGACTCTACTGCTGGACAGCTCAGCAAAAACACTCCATCTTGTCCCTCCACTCCCCCCCCCCCAGGTTTTAGCCTCAGGGCACATTAAGCAATACAGACTAATCCAATCAATACAGGCTTAATCCCATCAATTGGACAGATAAGAAGTCTTCAGAGGGCAGGGAAACTCCAACACCTCTCCCTATACACTGCAGAGAAAGTAACTACAAACCTCCATTGCCAGCTGGGGGAAGATCTTTCATCAAAGCTCATTAAATCCATCTACTTAAACTAGCAGAACAGAAAAGTAAAAAAAAAATATGAGTAAACAAAAGAAGAAGAGAAAAGAAATGACAATTGACAGCTTCTTTCCAGGAAGTAAAAAGAAAGTAAATGAAATAGAAGAAGAAGAAGTTCCAGGAAATTGGGCACAGGCTTTGGAAGATCTCAAAATTCAATTAACTTAAGAGGTTCAGGAACTCAAAAAGCAATCAAGAGAGACTTAAGACAATTTGAAAAAGGAAATACATGAATTAAATCAAGAAAATGAAGTCTTAAAAGCCAGAATTGGCCAGCTTGAAAATGAAGGAAAGAATGCAAAAGATGATCTATAAAGAAAATCAGACCAGAAGGAGATGGATGAGAAAAAATCCAGGGATGAAATTCATTATTATTCAGAATAACAATACACTGTGTTAAAATCATTATCTGGGACAAGATGGATGCCACCTTGAATGATAGGACCAGCAGTTGAGAATTTTGCAATGTTCCTGGGTGTCATAATCCAAGGGCAAAAATCAGTTGGCCCCACCCTATGAATACCCCAAGGAACAACAGTTGAGAGCTCATATTTGAGCAGACTCATTTTGGAGCAAGGACTTGGGACAGAGGGAGGTGAAGGGTGGAAAGGGTAGGCCTGAAACCTGTAACCTGTACCTAACTGAGAGAGAGCTAGTGATCAATCAACACCATTGATATTAGAGCTGAGAGAGTATACTGATTCATCTATCAACATCAACAACAATGGCTTTCCATAATCTCTGGCTTGGTTGTGGCCAGGTCAGTTCAGAGTTAGTGAGAAGGTGAAGACCTCCAGTTTCTACAAGCCTAGCAATCTCCAGATTTGATCAACAATTAGATTAATAGCTAATTAACTAGCAATAGAGTTCCCAGATCCTAAATCCTGCTACCTTGTTTTCCTTACCCCATCAATAGATTCCTTACCCCATCAATAGCACCCAACAAGTGCCTTTCCTGAGTGGTTATTATACCAAAGCCCTTGGGAAGGGGAGATCATTACGCAGTCAGATAACAACATTTCCAATAGCCAATCAATAGACCTTCTTAACAACTAATCCAACCTCAATTTGGGTCCTAGAGAGGTTAATTATTCCCAACCTGGCCAAAATGTTAGAAGGGAACAACTGACAGGCTTAGTTAATCAAGCCTGTCATGGAAGAGAGGTATATATTACATCAATAGCAATTGTGAGAGAAGTGTGTTTCCTCCCTCACCAACTTTAGTCTTCTTAGGCCAGAGCATATAATCTCTCCTCCATACATACTATCTCTGAGATCCACATAGACAATTATCAAGAAGATCCAGGAGACAGACAGAGATAGAGAAAGAAAGATAGAGATAGATATATTCTATTAACCACTTCATTTCTTTTTAAAAACTTGAAGGGTGAAGAGGTTGGAGAGAGGAAATATTTAATACTTAAGTGCATTGAAATCAACTTAAAGAGGGAAGAACAATTAGATCCATTGAGGCAGAGAATTGATTCCAATCGTATAGAGAACTAGAATGGTAACAAAAGGACTGGTGGAGAGGGAAACAACACTAGGAAGTAGTTTAAAAAGACCCTAAAGAAGAATAAGAGGGGAATAATAAGTGAGAGAGGAGAAAGAGAAGTACAATAAGGGAGGAGATTAGGGGAACTGAATAAAAACAAAATACTAGTATAGAAAGAAATAGTGAAAGAAGAAAGGGCAGGACAATGAGAGAGAATCAAAATGTCTGGCAATACACAGTTGATAATTATAGCTCTGAATGTGAATGGGATGAACTTGCCCATAAAATGGAAGCAAATATCAGAGTAGATTAGAAACCAAAATTCTACCATATATTGTCTACAAGAAACACACATGAGACAGGCAGACATACATAGAATAAAAATGAAAGGATGGAGCAAAATCTATTGAGCTTCAACTTAGAAAAAGAAGGCAGGAGTTGCAATCATGATTTCTGACAGAGGCAAAATAAAAATAGATCTGGTTAAAATAGATAGGGAAGGTAATTGCACCCTAATAAAAGACAGTATAAACAATGAAGAAATATTAGTACTGTAGGATTAGGGTCAGATGGCAATGGATTCTCCCCAGTCCCATATCAGAGGAGAAGCAGGCAAACTTGACTGGATGGAGAGGGGGAAGAGCAAGTACTCCTTCACCTCCACCCACACTGTAAGCAGTTGGAAACAGTTAACAGAATACTCTCAGAGCTGGTTATGGAGGTTATTCAAGCTTGGTAAATTCTGGGCCAAGATGGTAAGTGGATAGGGAATAAACCCTTCATGATGATAATTTTCTTTGTCTAAATTATTCTCCCACAGGATAGGAGTGTATGAGGTTAAGGTCTTGTACAGATCAGACCACAGGCTTTAGGACAGAGGCAGCAACTGCTCCAGATTGGATGTATTACTAGGCTTGGTGAAAGGAAGGTAGTAAGTATGACCTCAAGTTAACTGGATACAAGCTCTATCTTTCACAAACCAAATGAATTTAATGATTTCAAGGAACAAGGAGAAGGGAACCAGGTTTGAGGAAAGAGAAGGGAAGGATAATTAACTGAAACTGCTAAATACAGGCTAACAACACATTCCCCCCCAATCCCCACAGGGAGGATGTTTTTTTGAATGGCTGAACTCCTATCTATGTCCCTAAATAATCTTCCTTCTAAAACCTAAGCAACTAAACTGAAGGTAGACAATGATCTTGCTTGTAGGTCTATTGTGAGGAAAGCTATCAAAGTAAGGCAGCTCCTGGCTGTCAGAGACTGAATGCCTCAGCCCCTGAAGCTACACACAGTGTGTGTGCCAAGAACCAAGAGACAAGAGTCAAGACCCTTGGAAGAGGGAGACTTGGCTTTCATACGAGGACTCCAACTGTCCTTAACTGCCCCCTCCCTTGGAGTTCTAGGGGTCACTATGGAATTCTGTGATGCAGCTTGAACCCCTCTCAGAAACATGGATGATACAGTAATCAACATGTATGCACCAAATGGTATAGCATCCAAATTCCTAAAGGAGAAGCTAGTGGAGTTCAAGGATGAAATAGATAGTAAAACTATACTACTGGGCAACCTCAACTTTCCCCTATCAGATCTAGATAAATCAAACAAAAAATAAATAAGAAAGAGATAAGAAGGTGAATGAAATCCTAGAAAAATTAGAGTTAATAGATAAATGGAGAAAAATAAATAGGGACAAAAAGGAATACACTTTTTCAGCAGCACATGGAGCATTTACAAAGATAGACTATGTAATAGGGCATAGAAACATGGCAAACAAAAGCAAAAAAGCAGAAATAATAAATGCAACCTCATCAGATCATATGCAATAAAAATAGTTATTAGTAAGAATACATGGGGAGGCAAACCAAAAACTAATTGGAAATTAAATAATATGATTCTCCAAAATAAGTTAGTGAAAGAACAAATCATAGAAACAATTAATAATTTCATTACCCAAACCTATGGGATGCAGCCAAAGCAGTTCTAAGGGGAAAATTGATATCACTGAGTGCATATATTAACAAATTAGGGAGGGCAGAGATTAATGAATTGGGCATGCAACTTAAAAAGCTAGAAAAGGAAAAAATTAAAAGCTACCAGATGAAAACTAAATTAAAAATACAAAAAATCAAAGGATAAATTAATAAAATACAAAGTAAAAGAACTATTGAATTAATAAATAAGGCTAGAAGCTGGTATTTTGAAAAAAAAACAGATAAAATAGATAAAGTACTGGTAAATCTAATAAAAAAGGAAAGAAGAAAACCAAACTAACAGTATCAAAGATGAAAAGGGAGACCTCACCTCTAATGAAGAGGAAATTAAGGTAATCATTAAAAACTATTTTGTCCAATTATATGGCAATAAATATAGCAATCTAGGTGATATGGATGAATAGTTACAAAAATATAAATTGCATAGATTAACAGCAGAAGAAATAGAATACTTAAATAATCTTGTTGTACTAATGTATATAAAATGCAATGCCCTAGAAAATATTTCCTAAATTGATTTGAATCTTAACAAATCATCTTTATTTTTACATAATGGTCTATGATGTATGGTCATGGTACAAAGGCTTCTGTCCAATGGTTTCCCATAAATTTGCTGGAATCAGATAAAAATCCTAGATATAAACAATCAGAGGGATTATTTTGTTAAAGGATCCCTTATTAATATCAAAAAGGGTATGATATTGGGACATGTGTTTACAAACCTGCCTTCAAGTTTCATAGAACATGTCCAATACAAGTTCAAATGGAAGGTTTCTCCATAGATAAGGAGCAGGCTCTATGCATAGTGAGTAGGCTCTAATCTAAAGAAAATATTGTATTTACTCAGTGGTTAAAGAGTCACTGTTGCCCACATGATAAATGTAGTTAGTAGTATGTTGCATGAAATGAGGTTATTACAAGATCTTAAATAAACACAAGAGATAGACAATTTATTTGGTCAATAATTTTATGAGTGAGAGCAAGTAAACTAATTTGATAAAAAACAGCACTCCTTTAATTATCAAAACTTATTCTCTGCTATACAAATCCATCACTTTCAAATCAATATACTCCTAATGAATATTTTTATAATTTTGAGGGCTAATTCCTAAATATTATCACTTAAAGAAACTTTTTCATACACTTGGTATGGTCCTGCCTTTCTTTTTGTTAATAATGAAAGAATATACTGGCTAAAGTGTAAGAAAAGCTTCAACTTATTTGTTACAGACATTTTTTCTCATATATATCTTCAAATGTACAAATTGTATTCCATGAAAGAATTTAATTGTCTCCAGGACAATAAGTTATTTTGTTTTTTTCAGTCTCTTCAGTTCATATTCCAGGGCTTAGGTCATGATATGAATATAATAAATGCATTTGGATAATTTAATAAAGAGAGGAGTTCCATTGTGAAGATATAGATAGGGGTTAGTAGGAAATGAAAATAAAATTGTAAAGAGAATCATCCCAATACTTTAAAAGATGAATGAATTAATTATATTAATTTTACATATCCAAATTTATTCCATATTATTTAGTTATAGTTAATCCAATAATTATAGATATTGAATTATCTATACCATATTAATTTTATTTTAGCAAAAGTGGCTACATGATATTCAGTATTTAAACCTTCTTTAAGTTTAATTTATAAACATAAGTGATGAAGCATAGAATGAATCACAGATTTAAAAACTGAAAGGAATATGTGTAGATAATCTACTCCAACTTCTTTTCTTCAATGACCTGAAATTTCTATTGGTCAAAAAACATGATCAAAATCATGTTTTCATTAGTCACTTTTGCCCCGAATCAATCTGGTTTACCACCTCCCATCTCCATATTAATGAAATAGGAATATCATTTAAGAATATGCAGATAGATAAATACTTAGTTCAATAATAAATAAACAATTGAGCTTGATTAAATTCCTGAACAAAAAGTGGAAATGAAGAGAACCTCAGTTGCAGAACTGTGTGGCGAACTTAGCAACAAAATTCAGCTGTACATTTTAATACTAACTTTTATTATGAAAAAGCCATCACTTTCAACTGGCTTCCAGATTCTTGAATGGGGTGTTGAATGGAGATTATCAACCACCAGAAAAAGTGGCTAAAGCACTTGATTTGAATGGAAGTCCATTCAGCAGGAAAAACAAAATGTCTAATTGCTTTGAAAATTATGTCTCTCCAGTGCTCATGTAATCAATTTGAAGGCAACTCAGGATATTCATATACTGGCCCAGTAAACATTCACTTGTAGGACAGAGTTGAAATTCTTTGTTATCATATTGCCAAATTGAGCTCAGTGCTATTTGCAAGCAACTTTAAACAATATACTATTTATCTATGAGAAAATCAACAAGAAAGCAAGCCTCGTTTCTGAGAAATTTTTTAAAACTCAATATAGGACAGTATTAAGTGTAATAATAGAAAGGACAAATGAATTTTAATTAAATTAAGTTATTTAGTGAATGTTTCATACATTGATGATTTATTTTGGATAATTTCTCATTTTGAATTCAGTCACTCCAGGAATATTATATTCCTAGATCACTATATTAATGTATAAACAAATATTTTAATTCATTATCCATGTTTCAAGATATACTCATGAACAGGATAATCCTAGCAGAATGTCATATGTAGGATTCTTACTATGTTTAAATAAAATCTTTCATATTAAAATATCTATGATACATGATGCCTTTTGTATTACCCCTTCCTCACTGACATTGTTTATATTTCACAGAATATACATTTGCATCTTGACTATTAAAAATTTGAGCTCCTTGAGAATAAGGTCCATGTTTTTAGTTTTTATTGTATCCCTAATATTTTATTATATTTTATTGTATACCTACCACAGTACACAGAGTAGAAGTGTTTAACAAACTGCTATTATTGGTGAAAAATTATCTTTCAGGGACTCTAAGTTATCTGTGTATTTATCACTCTGGCTAGTTCTTTTACCATACAGGCTAGCCTTTGCTTTGGTCATGCTGCATCTCCACCCTTAGCCTCCAGCTTGAAGCTACTCATGATTCTCACTTGCCTGTCTACCTGACTTCCTGTATTAGAATATAAGTTCCTTGAAGACAGGGAATCAATGTCTTATTGATGTTACTGATTTATTTTGGATTTGTATCTCCTCTGTTTAGCACATAGTAAGCATTTAATAATTAACTTATCTTTTAGTCTATATTCCATCAACTAGAATGGATGCCCATGAAGGCAAGGGATTTTTCTGAAATATGTCTTTATGTTCCTAGCACAAAGTAAACTGTATCCCAAAACTCTTAGAGCAGTTTTAATCTATAAAGCTTACATTTCACATAGTAGACATTTACATGCTTGTATTTAATTGAATAAATTAAGACTTTAAAGGCGAAGTTTGGACTAGACATTTTCTATCTCTACTTCTTATTTCTATATTTCTATGATATTTCATTTGGGAAAACATGACTTTTTAAGAAAATGATTTTATGATCATCATTTCCAAATAAAAAATACATTGAAGAAGGCAATTTGGAAATATGCACAAAGGGCTTTAAATGACTGCCTGCCCTTTGATCCAGCCATACCACTGCTGGATTTGCATCCCAGAGAGATAATAAGGAAAAAGATTTGTCCAAAATTATTCATAGCCATATAATTCGTGGTGGCAAAAACAATGGAAAATGAGGTGATGCCCTTTGATTGGGGAATAGCTGAATGAATTGTGGAATTTGTTGGCGATGGAATATTATTGTGCTGAAAGGAATAATGAACTGGAGGAATTCCATGTGAACTAGAAAGACCTCCAGGAATTGATATAGAGTAAAAAGAGCAGAAACAGAAGAACATTGTACACAGAGACTGATATACTGTGGCTCAATTAAATGTAATGAACTTCTCTACTAGCAGCAATGCAATGATCCAGGAAAATTCTGAGGGACTTATTAGAAAGAAGGCTATCCACATCCAGAGAAAGAACTGTGGAAGTGGAAACACAAAAGACTCCTTGATCATATAGTTCCATGGGGATATGATCGTGGATGTAGACTCTAAATGATCACTCTATTGCAAATATTAATAATATGGAAATAGGTCTTGATCAACGATACGTGTAAAACCCAATTGAATTGCTTTTTGGCTATGGATGGGGGGAGGGAGAAGGGAGGGAAAGAATCTGAATCATGTAACCATGGAAAAATATTCAAAATAAAAACAAACAAATAAATAAATAAAAATAACTGACCAAAAAAACATGCAATGGGTGAGGGGAGAATAAGTTATATGTGAAATGTTATGTAGCAAGCACTATGCCTAATGTCTTACAAATATGTTATTTTATTTTTATAACAACCCTTGTGATGTAGGTGTTATTATTAGCTGGATTTTATAGGTAAGTAAAGTGATATAAATAAATAAAGCCTAAGGGACTTATTTGGGGTCCCACAGCTAGTAAGTGTCTGAAACTAGATTTTATTTCACTTCCTCCTGACTCCTGGTCCAAATCTCTATCCACTGCATCAGCTAGCTACCACTATAGCTAGATTGCATAGGGTCATTTAATATTATAGCTTGAAGAGTATGTTGAAGTCATTTAATTCACCACCTTGTGTAAAAATGCGGAAATTTAAGTCCAGACAGGGAAGTGTCTTGTCGTAAATTCTGTGGCATCTTTGTGGCAAAAATGAGATGAGAACCAAGGTCTCTTGGCAATAAAAACAGTGCTTTTTTGTACCTTTTGTAAGAAAACTTTCTTGGTCTCCCTTAAAATGCTTTCCCTCTGAAATTATCCCTAAATATATAGGTATATATTTATATAGATATAGGTAAATAGATTTGTTTAGATATTTATGTCTAGATATATCTAGGTATATGTAACTATGTATAAATATGTACATGGTAGCAAATAGATACAAAAGTATATACATACAGATAATCATCATATATAAACATCCCTACATATATATGTATATACATATACATATAACATATATGTGTGCACATGTACATACATTTATAAAGATGTTTATATAAAGATGTTGATATATGGATGTTTAAATATATAATATATACACACATATATAACAATATATGTGTATGTACATATATACTCCTATGTTTATATTTGTGTATATATATAGTTTTATATTTTTGCATACACATGTACATGTGGATGTTTACACATATGCATACATTATGTAATATATAAATATATTTATGGTGTGGTTACTATGTTTATACTATGACTTAAGACCAAGTAAGTGCAATTAGAAAAATCTGCATTTATTTACATCTTATTCCCAACACTAATTATTTAAGTGGGAAGTTTTTCTTGTTTAGAGTATTTAATTAAAGCAAATGAAAATATGTCCTCAATTCCTGTGCTTGAATTTTATAAAGGAAGTTTCTTAGGGAGCAGTGTTATACCATCTTAAATAAAGTAGGAATTTATTAAATATTTCTCAAATTAAATTATTATATTTTAATGGATACCAAATAATTAGGTGAAAACCATGAAGGCAAAGTAATTTTTCAATACAAAAAAAATAAACTCATAAAATCAAAATGTGTTTTTTCATGTTTTATTTTTTGATATTTTTCCAAATTACACGTAGATACAATTTCAATAATTTTTCTGACATTTTGCAACACATATTTTCTCTCTCCTTCTCACCCCTTCCTTCACCAAGATAGCAGGTAATATGACTTAGGCTGTATATATCTTATCATGCAACATATAATTCCATGTTTGACATGTTGTAAAATAAGACACATATTGCTTATACCAGAGAAAAATTCATGGAGGAAATAAAGTGGAAGAATTATCTGTTTTACTTTGTATTCAAACTGCATCAGTTCCTTCTGTGGCAGTGGATAGGTTTTTTTGTCTCGAGTCCCTTGGAGTTATACTGGATCCTTGGGTTGCTAATAAGTTAAGCCATTCACAGTTGATCATTATACATTGTTGCTATTACCATGTATAACATCCTTCTAGTTCTGATTCACTTTTGATCACTTCAGATATGTATTCCTGGGTTTTTATTTTATGATCATCTTGTTCATATTTTTAATGGTACAATAGTGTTCCATTACAATCCTGTATCATAACTTGTTCAGTCATTCTCCTACTAATGGACATCTCTTCACTTTTTAATTCTTTGCCATCACAAAAAAAAACAACAAAAAACTGCTATAAATATTTTTGGACAAGTAGGTCTTTTTTAATCACTTTTTGATCTCTTTGGGATACAGATATAGTAGTGGCACTCCTGGATCAAAATGTATACATAGTTTGTTGGCCCTTTAGGCATGATTCCAAATTACTCTCCAGAACAGTTTTATCAGTTTTAAGCTCCACAGTGTATTATTGTACCAATTTTCTCACATCTCTGCCGACATTTATCAATTTTGTTTTTGTCATGTTAGTCAGTCTGATAGGTATCAGGTGGACCTCAGTGTTATTTTGATTTCCATTTCTCTAGTTAATAGTGATTTGGAACCTTTTAATATATTATTAAACATAGTTTTGATATCTTAATCTGAGAATTGTATGTTTATATCTTTGACTATTTGCCAGTCGGGGAATACTTTTTATTCTTATGAATATCAAAATTCTTAGAATGTGAAATTATGTAACATGAATAAAATTTAATATTAATCTTCATTTTATATTTCCTCAGTTCATAATAGGACTGTTTTATGTATGTTGGTAATGCAGGCTATTAGATAATAGCAGAAATAGGTTGTCCTGCATGACTGTTGTTAATTCCTAATAACTCAAGATAAGTAAAATAATACAATTACCTTTTAATCATTTATATCTTGATCATCTGGACCATCACTTATATCATTTAGTTTCTTCTTCTGACATCAGGGATCCATAGCTTTTCTATTTCTCTTCCTCTTGACACATACACACACAGGCATATATATATATATATATATATAATTTAGTTTTTACATATTCTTCTTAGTAGAATGTAAGGATCTTGAGGTTAGGGACTTTTCATGTTTGTCTTTCCCCTCTCCATAACCTACCATAGTGTCTGCTCCATATTTAATAAATATTTGCTGGTGCAATTTAATTAAGAAGACCTTTTTTAGACCTTTTCTCTTAGAAGAGATTCCAACCCATGTTATGGCCAAGAGTAAATTTGTTATTATTATGGATCCTTGGGTTTTTAAAAGAAATGCCGAATTGATTAGTTTCCTATCCATAATTTTTTCTTACCATTTATCATTGACTGAATTTAAGTGAGTGATTCTGCCATAAACCTATCATGATTCCAGAGGAAGGGGAAATTGTTGTTGTTTCATTGTTTCTGACTCTTTATGAACTCTTTTAGAATTTCCTGGGCAATGTTATAATGATTTGATAAACTTTAACAAATGACTGAAAGAGAGGAACACAAGGGTGTGTTTGGGTGTTAGGGGTGTGTGTGTGTGTGTGTGTGTGTGTGTGTGTGTGTGTGTGTGTGTGTGTGTGTGTGTGTGTGACAGAGTTCACCCTCCCCCTCAATCTAAGGTTTCAAGAGGTTCTTTCCCTGTGTGGATTTTGCGAAGAGGGTTGGCCATGAACCAATATTCAGATAAGGGATTTCTTTGGGTTGAGCTATAAACAGGTTTCCAGGACTTACCGTGACACCTAGACCCCAAGAAACCCTTTCTGAACACAGCCCTGCTGGGGTAAGACTGAATGACAGGCAGCCTTGGGTTTGGTGTACCCAAAATTCATTAGACAGGCTCCCCCAATTCCCCCTTCTACCTTCCATTCCTACTGTATCTTCAAAGAAATTCTTATCTGACTGCTTATTTTAACAGGGTGGTTTATTGTATCAAAAGAACAAGGATGGGTGAAGAGAGTGGAGTAGGAAACCATATCTTGTCACTCTTTCCTCCTTCCTCTAGTCTGCTATCCATCTAATCTACAGACAGGGAAGCAAAGATCTTTTTCAGCTGACACAGAGTTGAGTAAACTGCTTCAGGCTGGGTCAGCAAGCCTCCTGGGTCAAAAGACCGCTTCAGCAGCTATAAACTCTGATTAGCCTCTTTGGTGTTATTCAGCAAATAAAGGAGAAAAAGGATCACATTCAGATCTTCCTGGTCATGAAGAGAAAGGGAAACACCGGGAAAACCCCCAGAATTCAAAAGTGGAATCCTGAAGTCAGAAAAGGTCCTCCGTCTCCTCCACAGTCCAGAGACAAAGATCCTTCCCCCATTTCTATTTCCAACAAACCTCTGTGTTCTTCCAAACTTCTTGCTTTTTCAAACTTTCTTGCTTGCAACATTCTAAAGGTCTTCTCTCTGTGCCAACCTTTCCTATAGCAAAGATACTGAAGAGGTTTCCCATTTCCTTCTCCAAGACATTTTATGGATGAAGAACTGAGATAAACAGGGCTAAGTAACTTGGCCAGGGTTATACATTTAGTTCACTGTCTGTGGTCAAATTAGATCTCAGGAAGATAAATCTTCCTGGCTTCAGGTATAACCCTCTATCCATTGTACCACCTAGCTGCCCCAGGGGCTAAAAAAAAGATCATTCAAACCAATGAAATTTATCAAAAGCTGTTCTTCATAGCCAGACAACCCTTTGGGAGGTCAGTAGATTAAAATTCTTGTGATTAGTTCAAGAAACTTCATACTTAGACCAGTTCATGGGGTGTTAATCTTCTCAAAGATAAATTCTAGCTGATACAAATTAGTAATATTTCTCCAGTTCCTTCCATGAGAATGCTCATTCATTCTTCTGGGTTTGTATGAGGGACTTCATGGCAAAACAATAATAAAGTCCATTAAATTTCTTCATGAACAGAATTTCTGACTCAACTCTCTTGAGGTAATCTACAGATTCTAAAGTGTATTATCTATTTGGGTTAAGGAAACAGGCCAATAATTGGTCAAGGACAGTTTTCTATATATTGAGAGGCCTTGCATCAGAGAGATGAGATATTTGATATTTAGAAAGGACTAAAACAGGTCATCATATAAGATGAAAAGTTAACAACGAAGTGAATATGATATATGTAAAACTCACCTTGGAGCTTTTGAAAGACTGAGTTACCTGGAGAACAAAGAGGCTTTAAAGGACTGAAAACTATCAATGAATTAAAAAAATTTAGTTGAATAATATATTTCCGTAGTTATGGGACACAACTAAATTCATCACATTTTATATCTGGTGTGTTAAGGCATATATGGCTATATACATAGAAAAAATGAAACTCAGCTAACATTATTAGTGAATGGAATATTCTGTCATGGTGCCTATTAACCAAAACTCACCTTTTTCAAAATGATTTTTATAAATGTTAACATATGATGACACATTTTTACTTAGTGCAAAGTATCCTAAAAACAGATTACAAATATAAGGGTAAAATTATATAATTATTGTGCCCTGGTCATGTTGTATAATTTGGCTCTTAACACTAGATGAGTTGACTATTGAAGGTTTTGAATTCTTATGTCTGCTTTTCATATTTTTTTCTGTTTCCTTAGCCATTATCAGCTGCCAAATTTTATTTTATCATTGTGTATAGAGACTTATAGTGGAAACCATTGACATTGTCTAATGGTTTAAAGTAGAATGAGATGATGAGAACTTTGTCATGAATAAATTAAAAGGAAGTGGTATAAATGAGGGCTCTCATGTTGTTTAAATTTTAAATTATAATTTATGATACAGTGTTTTATTTCAGGACTCAAAAATCACTGATTAAAAGTGGGCTTAATTAGATATTAAATAAGTGATCCACAATTGCAGCTACTTTTGGCCCTTTATCTTCTAAGTTCTTCATCCACTATAACTTTCCTACTTCTCCACAGTGAACTGCTGCTGGTGTCAAGCTAGCTGTTTACAGTTTCATATTATATCTTTAAGGGCATTATTATGATGATGTCTTAGCACTAGAAATCAGAAATCATCTAGGTTTATACTTTTGTTTTACAGAGTACACTGAAACACATGGAGTTTAACTTACTTGCCCCAAATCACACCAGTAAGTGCCAGATGTAGGCAATTAATACATGACCTCTTACTTTAGAGCAGGGGTCGGCAACCTTTTTGGCGGTGAGAACCAAAAACACAACATTTTTTAAAAATGTAATTTCGTAAGAGCCGTACAGTGCTCACAGTGTGCTCCTGTAACAGTGCCTGGAAAAAAATTGACTTTATGGCTCCTGCAGAAAGAGCCATATCTGGCCCTCAAAAGAGCCAGATATGGCTTGAGAACCATACTTTGCTGACCCTGCTTTAGAGCCAGAACTCTTTTCACTCTACCATCTCTTTCATTCTGTTAAAATATGCAAGAATATACATTTTCAAAAAGACTCTTACAAGTTTTCTATAGAAAACATAAGAGAAACATATGAGGTTACTGAGAACAGAATTATGTTCTTAAAGTTAGCAAATTCCCAGTGCATAGCAGTGGGTCAGGCCTGGTTTCAAGATGCCTAACACTAATTCTATCCTTTGTCTTAGTCATTTTTTATTAAAATTTTTTTCTCAATTACATGTAAACAAAAATTATCTTTCCTTTTTTAAAGTTTTGAGTTTCAAATTCTCTTTCTTCCTCTCCTGTCTCTTGAGAATGGAAAAAAATTATATTGATTATAAATGTGTCATCATTCAAAACATTTATATATTAGCAATATTGCAAAATAAAATACAGACTAAACACCCTATAAGTATACTAAAGAAATAGTTTTAAAAGTATGCTTCAATCTACATTCAAATTCCAATAGTTCTTTCTCCAGAGGTGTATAGCATTTTTCATAAATCCTTCAGAATTGTCTTACATCATATAGCTGAGGATAGCCAAGTCATTCTGAGATGCTCATCATACAATATTGCTGTTGCCATGTATAATGTTCTCCTGGTTGTGCTCATTTCACTTTGCACCAGTTTATATATGTCTTTCCAAGTTTTTATGAAAGCTTCTTGCTCACCAATTCTTATAGCACAATAATATTCCTTAATAATCATATACCCTAACTTGGTGTTCAGTTATTATTCAATTGATGGACATCTCTTCAATTCCAAATTCTTTAATGCCAACAATAAAAGACTTGTGTTTTACTTTTTGTTTTATATACTTGGAATACACTCCTCGTTGTTGAATGACTGCATCAAAAATATGTTGGGAATTAAACTGCTTATTCTCCAAATAATGGTTAAACTCATTTTAGTCTAAGTCAAAGTCTTAGGAGAATCACTGGTCAGAGATGGCATATGTCTCTAAGAAAAGAAAACTATATTTAAATAATAATGGTGAAAAGAGAAGACTGATTATATCTCTATCTTTATCTATACATACAAGATACCCTGAATCATATACATGCAGTATGTATATAGAAGCAATTTTAATAATTTTATTTCGGGGATAGATAAAACATATATTATAGCCTTACTTAGATAAGAGTGGGAAATTCCCTCCTATTTAGTAGAATAAATTGATCCCTTCTAGAATTTGTTTTCTAATCTAATCTCTGTGTATGGCTCTTATTGTTGAGCTATGACTTCCCTAGCTAGGCTTCTGGATTCCTAATCCGGGCTTGGCCATTGGACTTGTAACTAATTTCTAAATGATTTCAGGAGATGCTAATGTTCTGAACCATAAGAGGTCCATTCTTTGTGATTGATTCAAGTCTCTCTGCCTAATTTACTGGAAGGGGGCTTTCTCTTATGTATCATATTCTCTTTAACACACACTATGAAGGGTAAAGAGATCAATGATGCAAACACAAGAAAGGACTCTTTATGCTAGAACTTAGTAGGTATGTTCAGAGTTTCAACTCATAACATTCTTCTTTTATGGTCTTCAGAATATTGCATCACTGATAGCACAATAATAATTTCTAAGATTTATGGTTATACATTAAATACAAACTACAAATATCTTTTGGATTTCTGATAGTAGTATATGTAATTGAGCTATTTATATGATCTCATTTGGCATTTGTAACAATAAAGCCCCACAATTACTAATATCTCTATGTGGGAGATGAAGAAAACAGAAAAGATATGATTTGTGCAGTCATATAGATATCAAATACTTGAATTAGCATTCAAAAAAAATAGCCTGAGTCTAATTTTAGCTTTTTACTCTCTCTCATTTAGTATCTAATAGTATGAGATTTAATTTAAATGCATGATGTTCATAAGCATAGATAATTCCCAGAGAGATTGGAATTTTCCTCCACTGATACAAATCTTGCTTGTAAAGGCAGATTGGTATAGTAGATAGAGTCTGGACTCAAAATTACTTGAGTATAAATCATGTCTCATATATATATATATATATAGATATAGATATAGATATAGATATAGATATAGATATAGATATATAGATAGATAGATATAGATATATGTTTATATATAAGCTCTAAAACCCAGATAAAAAACTTAACTGCTAATTGCTTTAGATGAATGCATAGAACTTACACACTAAAAAAGTATAAACTCAAGGGAAATTCACGTTCCTGTTTAACTTAAATTTCCTAATATAAAGTACCAAATAAGAGTAAAAAAAGAATTCTCTTTCATGTAATATTATTATAAAGGAACAGGTTTTCATGTGAATACTATGTCATATATAGCTAATTACAGTAATAAGTTAATTTAAAAATATCAATGATACTTAAAAATCATGTGGTTTAGGTCTATTTAATGTTCATAATAACATTCAAACTTAAATATATTCATTTGGCAAACAATGATCTCCGAAGATAATCAGAGTTATTATGAAAAGGTATAATAATAGGGTCATATTTATTGAACCTTTCTCTGATGGAGAAATTATCCTTGAATAATAATGTTTTCTATTAGTTTAAATAGGAATACATCTAATAATATAAGTAGATCTACACAAAATTAAGATGGTGGGCCTAATAGAAAGAAATATTCAATTAGCAGATTTTATTGATTAAAGAAAGTTATAAAAGTTTGAAATTACTTTCAGAGAAATTGGCATTTATATCCTTTTATTCTAATCCAATCATACAAATGTGATATTTTTGTTATGGAAATTCCTTAAATGTAGCTAATTTTCTCATTGAATTAAAAAATAGTCAATGCATTATTTTCTAAAATAAAGAATAAAGGTAATAAGGCAGTTACTCATTATTTTCTGAGTAGCTATGTTAAGAATATTTTCTTACAAGACTCATCTTGGTCACCATTCCTCTCCAACCATAACTCCCCCAATTGAATACAATTTAAAGGGAATAACAACTAAAATTATCATAAAATATGTGTTGTATAGCCCAAAACTAAAGCTTTCATTGAATCCAAACTTTAATATAAAACAATTAAATATTTATTATTAGAATTTTAAGAAATACTTTTGAAATCAAATATATTGAAATTAATTTTAATAAGAAGTACAAAAAGATAATGTTAAGCAATTTTTGCAGGTAGTCAATTATTTTTCAACAGCAAGCAAAATGAGACACATTCAAATAAATATTAATTTGATTCTCTTACACTTTAAAAAAAGTTGATAACTTTCTCCAATTAAAACAAGGTCACAAATAAAAGAATATTATCACCCCCTTGTGTTATGTTCTAATAGCTAGGAAACTTACCAGTGAAGCACCCAGAAAATTCTATGCAGCGTCATTATTCAAAGGTTGGTGTATGTGCACACAACATGTATTGACTGCATTAGGACTTTGCTGTTAATTGGTGATGATTTATAATTCTCTCCCCTTTCTCTTTTTTCTTCCTTTTCCTTGTTAATTAGGCAACTCATAGAAACTATTCTCTTAATGTGCTTCCCTAGATACCCAGTGGAACCTTAACAATAAGGATATCACTTTCAAAAGATGTTGAGTGGCTTGCTTGAGATTCTTCACCTACTGAAATCATCTATTCATTCCCAACACTTACACAAGGAGGGTCCAATCAAATTCCTTGTCTCAATAAGGAATGCTAAATATCATTGTAATTTGAGGCTTAGGCACCCAGAATTCCCAGGAATCAAGCATTTGCCTCTAAGATTTGGAGCTCATTTTATGACCTTTAGGATCCAATCCATGAAAAAAAAAGTCTTCAGGTTCACTGGGGAGTTTTAATCATACTTTATTCCCACAAAACAATAGGCCAAAAACCAATCAAAGAGATTAAGCACCTTCTAGTCATTATGCTAGATGATAGGAATACAATGACCAAAGTGATACAGTCTCAAACCTCAAGAAACTTGTATTTATTTTACAAACTCTTGAGTATTATTTTTCCTTTTGAAAAAAGATTAATAGGATGTTTCTGTATACCTTGTTTTCTAGTGGAGTCAAATACTCACCTTTTTTTATTTGTTATCTGAGCAGAAGGATTACTAATGCATCCATTTTTTTTTGAGTGGGAGGTTAATCAGGATCTATCATTTCATCAGTAGAGGGAATTCTCAGAGTGAAAACTCCCTTCACTACTGTAGATCAGTAATTGTTTTAATAAGAAGTTTTAAGAGTTGTCAGTGACTTAGTCACAGTCACAAATACAAATGCAAATGCTAGGTTCCAGGGATATAATGACCAAAGTGACAGTATTGTCAGAGGTAGGTTTTGAAAACGAGTCTTTCAATGCCCCCCCTCCCAATTCCCTATAGCACATACATCTAGGCAAGAGCCTCTTTTTATAAACATTGTTTTACTAACAGGGTAAACAGGTGGAAAATAAAGTTGCACTCAAGAAGTGAACCAAACTAAAGGAGAGTAGGGAGAGTGGAGAAGAACTAAGATAAAAGGAAAATTTTACACTAACAATCTCAACATGATTCTTTTGACTTCTTTTCCTATGTCTTTTCCAAATGAAAAATTGCAGCATTTGAATTCATTTAGGATCTCAGGTTCAATTCATGCTTCACTTGTGAACCTGTAATATATCATACCTAGTAAGCACCAGGGAAAATATGACAAATAAATTTAAGAATTTTGAAAATTACAGATATCAATCAAATAATGTTTCAAAACAAAGTATAACCTGTTGCACCTAAATTATTTTCAAATCTTTACTAGTAAAATAAAAATAATTAAAGATGGAATGATTGCTAAAATTCCGTATTAAAATAACTTTCTGAATATCATTGCCAACTTGTAAATGACAATAGTAATTGACAATACAGGACCAGAAATAAAACCATGTAAATTAAAACAAAGTATATTAACTAACACCAACTTAAATGAATTTTTTTTCATTTCTCTATCCCTAATATTAGTCTTTGTTTCATAAGATGATAGTGAAACCAGAATTTTATACTGTTTTTAGTAATTATTTGGTTGCATATGGTAATATTGACATCATTTCAAAAGCATTGGAAAAATATTTATGTGAGAGCCAATGAAAGCCCAAGAAAATACAAGTATTTGCTCATTCTGCTTAAATTAGATAGTAAGTGGCTTTAGATAGACAATAAATAGAAATTCCTGATTTACATCTATGAATACTATTCCTTGATAAGAAAGCCTCATTGGATCTCAAAACAGTCAGTTGCACCAACAGGTGAATGGGTGCTTGACAGTAAACTGGATACTTAAGTTTCTACAAATTTAAGAATATTCTTCAAAATAATCTCTGGAATTTTTTTAGGAAATGGTTATGTGATACTGGTGACCTGTTACACTTAGAAAATTTAAAATATCAGGGAAAATTCCAATTGGATAGGACAGTTTTAAGTGTTATAACTAATTTCCAAATTCTTCCAAGAGCCTATAGAAGACAGTAACAATTAATATTCTCATTCACAGTTTCTCTTCCAAAGCTATACTATTTCCAAACTTAATTACTTGTTCAAATAAAACTGACATATTTATTGAGTAGATACATGAAAAAAATGTTTTGTTTTTAAAAAATGATATGAATTTCTAAATTTTTGCTTCCTACTTACTTTCTAGGGTCCATCTTCCATAAGCTAACATATAGAATAAAATCTTAGCACATTAATAATTCTTTAGGAAGATGTTTATATATCTGCAGAAGGAAAAATAATGTATATTCTTTACTAGTATGATTATGCATTGGCATTAGATCATGTGAAGGAAGAGGTTGGTCTACATTTAAATAAATGTATGGCTATTTTATACAAAACAGGAATTTCTTTTAAACACATTGATATCCTAAAAACTTAAATCAATTATAGGAAAGAAAAAATATTGATATTTAAAATATGGTGCTAAGTAAATAGTTAAACTACAACATATGTTTGAACTGTTTATTTGAACCTACTAAGCCACTAGTTTTGCCTTTCTAGAACAAAAGTTCCTTTTAAGTCAAATTTATTGAACTTGAAAAGGATTTTTATTCCTTTTTCTCCTGGTAAAATTATCAGCAATTCTTTTAACAAGTTGTTGAAATACTATAATGCTTGGGGACTTACTTATTTGACTTTTTATTTTTTAACAGTAAAAAAACCTGATGGTCTTATTTTGTTTAAACTTGAAACAATCATTCAGGGTATATTCTTAGCCTCCTTTTAAAATCCTTTCCTTTTATTCTATGATTCTTTCTGTTTCTATGGAATTTGTAAACCTGTTGATATAAGATTTAATATAGGAATTATAAATATATATTTATGAGATGCAAAAACATAAATACTAAGGTTATGGCTAGAGATTATGAGAAATACAAGTTTTCAAATTTTTAAGTAATGCATTCAATCCAAAAGGGATACAATGAATAAATGTCCCATTATAATTCAAGCCTAGCCATCAAACTAACTTTTCTGATGTGACATCAAAATATTGTCACTACAAATTCTAAGCTAAAGTACAGTCAAAAGCAGTTCCTCAGATGATCATAAAGTGGCTTACAATTAAATTGATTAGTTCAAAAGAGGTCCTGAGTGCTCCAGGAGCTCAATTAAAATAAAATAAAGAACAGAACCAGGAAATAGAGGCTAGTAGATAACTCCCTAAAATTGTCAACCTTTGTATTTTGGCCAATCAGGCAGAAGATTCAAGAACATAGATTTATAATTACAACAAAATTTAGTTTGATGATTGGAAAAAAAACCAAGTATTTTTGTCTATTCTTTATTTTCGGTAAACCTAATGGTCATGTTAATTAACTATTAATAAGGATGTTAAGAAAGATGAATTTCCCAAATTCACTTAGCAATTCAATCATGCTGGATTGACATTGCCAAAGTACTCTTCTAATTGAGTATTTAAAAAAAAAACCCTTTGAATATAAGAAGAGTTGAACACTGTGATGCATTTTTTCTTGTATGATTCCTTATTTATCTTCTATATTGGGTGTTCATTGTATGTGGGCTGAATGAATGAATAAATGGATGAAAGTATAGTAAAAGAAACTGATAACATGCAGAAAGCTAGTATATTTATTTGCCTTCTTTCTCTTCTCTAACTTCAATAAAAACAAAAGACATTATGAAGGATACCTTCGTCACTATCTTGGGCCATATGTACCAATAATCCATAGTATACTAATTCCCAAGTTATCAATTCTCCATGACACATTAAATACATATAGTTTGTGGATTATTTCACACCTCTTTAAACTTTCTAAATTATAGATACCAAATGCAAGATCTAAACAGGATCTTCAGTCTTTTGAGTAGTAGATTTTTTAAGTGAATCTTTGTATTTTTGGAAGCTGAAGAGATAATTCAAGATGATTCTTCATCTTATCCTGAGACAAACTGGAAAAACAGAGAAACTAAGGAGTAGCATCATCTTAAAATCACCTGAAAAATTATTAAGGCTGGCAATTAAAAATACTGATTTTTAATTAATTTATGAAATGACCATGTTCCTTGTAGTTTTATATTTAAAGTAATAGCAAATGGATAGCAGAAAAATATAAGAGTATTTCCAATATTAAGCTAGATTTGCATATTTCATTGATCATCTTATTTTGGCATCTTATCTAAAGGGATGAGATTCACATTTACTTGTCTTAATATTAATGGCAATTTCATTACTTATTTTAAAGTAGGGCTTACCTGATAAGATAATTATACATATCTTCATTTTTATGTTCATACCTGCATATATCATATATACATATACATGAAATTATTATTCATATGCCAAGGGAGCATGCTGAGGATATTTAACACCTAATTTCCTGAAGGTTCTGTTTTTATCCTTGGAATAAACCATTGCCTTCATTAGTTTACATTCTGAGTTTGTTTGTTTTTTTAGGGATGAATAACACATTCACATTCATAGCTCTATAAGTTGAGATCGTTTCCTTCCATGAAGTTTCCTACCTCTCCCAAGCAAAATTTCAACATTCCTCCATACCTATTCAGACTTCTAAAATATTCTTTTTAGGGATATGAACAGAGATACATGCACCAAAGTCAGAGCAGTAACAGAGTATTCTGAAATAAATTATGTGAACATCTGATATGACTACAGTGTAATTAGGACAGAATATCCTAAACCGTTGAAACCACAGAAAATAATGATTCTAGACAATCTGCTCAAACTCACATATAGGACTGATGCCAGCAATAAACCATGCAGGGACAGCCTTTTGCCAAAAACAAGAGAAAGATTGTTCATGGTAGTGGTTGATCTGAAGAACCAATTATTTACAAACTTTTTTACATATATACATATTTATAAATTTATAATTTATAGTTGGGTAGTTTGGAAATAAGGGTATATTTTATAATTTACAAATAAAAATGCTTTAAATGTATAATAGATATATACCATGAAAAACACCCCTTTTATTGCTTGCCTTCAATCTTAAACACTTTGTCATATAATTGCAAACATATCTGAATTACATGGGAGATCTACATTGTATACAAATATATGTATGAAAATAAGGTTCTTTTTAATTAAATGTTTGAGTAAAGTGCATGTTTTAAACTACTTTTATGATAAAGAAGGCATCATCAGAAGGGGATGAGGGAAATTCCTACTGGGATCATGTATCAATCACCCTTTGGTTCCTTTAATAACTCATGAATCATATTGTGACCTGTGGGACCACTGAATATTAAGCTTTGTCTTCACTGTCATTTCTATTATAAAAATGAATTTGTGACCTTGATTTCAATATAATCATGCAGAGTACAAAAGAGAATCACAATAAAAACAAAGGAAGAAAGAAAGGAAGAAAGAAAGAAAATACTAGGAGAAACAAAGAAAAAAGGCAAATGAAAGCAACAGTGTTTGGTTCTTTTTGCTTTTTTTTTTTTCCACATAAGAAGATATTCCTTTTATTGACTTTTGAACATACCTATTTTATGCACTAGACTCAAATACTGTACAAAACTGCAAGAAATGACACTGTACAACTACATGTTTTTACAAAGACATCATCATAAAGGTGATCTCTTAATAAAAAGTCAACTAATAACTGCTAATGTACGTGTGAATCGAAAGGGCTTTTACACTGTCCAGAGGCCTGGAAGTTAGGGGTCTTACAGAATCATTACATTTTTTAAAGCTGTCTCAGGGCATGATGGATATTTTCAAAACATTTAAATTAAAAAAAACATAATTTTATTCATTCTTATTCAGTATTTATATAAAATTGGAAACTGTTTCTAATCTTGCTACTTTTGTGTGAGTGTGTGTGAGTTGTGTGTATGTATGTGAAATAGTCAGTAATTGCCTGTAATGCTTTAAAGTTTAAGTAAAAAAATGTTCAACTCTTACCAAAACCTTTTCTGGTATACAAAGCCATTGTAAAGTTATGTCAGCAAAATGTAAAGTTGCAATTTACAAAAGCAGATTTACATTAAATCTTATCTGAGAGAGCTGCTTTTAGGACAGAGAAAAAAGTGCCACTTTACCTGCCTCTTCCTTTAGAATCAGTGGCTTCCCCAAAATGATGAAGAGAGAAGCCTTAAGGCAGAATTTTCTGTATTAGTAAACAGGAACAAAGAGTATCTTACAATTTTCATATATGTTCTCCAGGACACAAAAGCTCTGATTGATTTCTGAGGAGTGGGAATGTCAGCGTTGCTCAACAGCCTTCAAAGCTTGAAATGAATATTTTTCCTGTCTTAAAACCAAGATAATTTGGCTGATCAATCTCAAAACTATACACACTTGAAAGAGTGAGACACACTCTTTTGTGAAATGGAGACACTAAAAATTTAAATTGTCTGTTGCTGATGGAAAAAAAAACCCCACCAATTTGTAGGGTTCAATGAGTACTTCAAAAACAAGTTTTAGTAAGATCTAAAAGTAAGAAAATAATAACTATGGCATTCCAACAATTATTCATTTCTAAGCATAAATAACATCCTCTCGGGTCATGAATCATCTAAAGTTTGAGTCCATCAAACTGTAATATGTACATGGATAAACAAACTGTACAGAATAATTAGAGGCTGAATCTTGCTTCCTAATGTTCGTCTTATGTGCGCCAAACTCCCAAATACATCAGCAGGGATTCTGGGTGCTCAGAGAAAGTGTTAAATTTGCAAAGAACAAACACTACTGTTTTAAAAAGTTCATCTTTTTAGTGATAACTCCATCCATTCCCGTAGAATTAGACATGAGTAGAGAAAAATCCTAACATTTAAGTGAAGCAAAAGTGTTCCAAAAGTATTGTGTAGAACTCCCATTTTCATTTCTACAGTAAATAGAGGTCAGATTCAGCATACCAAAAATTGACTTCAAACCAACTTCCCTCGGTATACTTTTGTAAAAGCAATGGCTCAGTTGGCATGGGTGCTATCTGCTTACAGATCCCATGAGTTAGCAAATGTGGGCCTCCTTTGGAGACTTACTGATAAGATATATTTCTATATACATTCTGTACATATTGGTTCACAAATTAGCAGTTATTAGTCGGACTGTACATAGCAAAACAACCTAGCAGATTTTTCATTTTGCAGTATCCATAGCATGTGTGAGATTTTTACATTTAGGTTGATGGAGCAAA
Organism: Gracilinanus agilis; assembly: GCF_016433145.1. Lineage (NCBI taxonomy): Eukaryota > Metazoa > Chordata > Mammalia > Didelphimorphia > Didelphidae > Gracilinanus > Gracilinanus agilis. Next base: position 169,187,976 of record NC_058135.1, on the reverse strand, counting down.
CCCTAAAAGCACAGGTTCTCTGTTGAGATAAGTAGCCCAGTACACTAAATTAAAAGTACCAAATAAGACTGGAAAAACTATTCTAGACATTCTGTCTATCTTGCTAACACTGTTGAATGTTTTCTTTGCTTCTGCGGGCTTTCCCTCTGGTTTCTTGTTGGTTTCTGCTGTGGTGGCACTCTTGGAGATGGTGGAAAGAACTGGGTCCTTGGTGATATTTGGAGCATAATTGGCCACAGCTACAGCATAAGCATTGTTCTTCTTCATGACAGATGCCTTCTCTTTTTTCTATTGAAAAATACAGAAATTAAAGCAGTGTAGGAAAATCTTGCAAAACATTTTAATGGATGCTTTGTCAGTGAGTACTGGGAGATTATCAAGTGGTCTTGCTCACTTATTGTCCAGGTCATTCTTAATTATATTAAAATATTAATATATATATATAGCTATTCTGATAGCTTTTTAAGTAAACAATATATCAAGGGTACAAAGATTAGAGATGTTGTATCTCAGATATATCACAGATGTATTGGTGATGCTCATTGTGCTTCTAATTTGGTTTTAGTTGAGGAATGTTATGTGATCAATGCTTTGTAGTATGATAGAATTTGACTAAGTGTCATAAAGAGGGCAAACAATATAGGAGGAACATCCTAGAAATGCGTAATTCCAAAGTGACTTTATTCTCATTTAAGAAAATTCACTCTTTATATTGTTCTTTAAAGTAAAAAAAAAATATTTTGAGAATCATTCGCTTTTCTGCTGGGAAAGACAGAGTAGAGATGTGGATGGCAAGGAAAGGAAAAACTGAATAATATGTAATGATTAAATATGTGATTGATTGAATCTCACATAGCATGTAATAGAATGGTACATGGTGAGTTGCAAGCAAGCTACAACAAATAAACAAAGAGGAACTGTGAAGAAAGAATAAGTGAAATATGTCATCGGGATAATGTCAATAGGGAATGAGTATGGGCTGGCCATGTGGTGAGAGCAAGATACATCTGAGCTTTTGAGATTCACTGCTGTCTCCTGATTTGGGAGAAAATCTAGGAAGATTTCCAACATGTTGAATAGGTCTGTTACATGTCATTTATGGGAAGGAATAGAAAAGATTTGACTGGATGGGCAAGCAAATATGTGATATGTGTCCTCAAAGGAACATCCTTCACAAATTCAGGTGAGCAACAAAAATTAAGAGGAAAATTATACCCACCATATTAAAATATATATGTATTATTTACATGACTAAAAATTTATTATCAGCAAAGCTTTTTGATCCAAATAAATCTTTTTTGCACACTTTTATCTTATAAAAATCTTTCAAACTATGATATCTCAGGGCTACTGAAATGAAGTACTGATGTCAATATAGGCATATTGACATATAAATATTACATGCCAACTTTCCCTGTAGCATAGCTATGTCAATCATTTACACTCATTGATATTCTAAAGAAATACTTTTTAAAAAATGAATACATGTTTGAAAAATGTTTATGAAGATACTAAAGGAAGGTACTAAAACTCATGTCCCCTTCCCCCAAAATGAAAATAACTAATATTCATTTTTAATATACAAAATAAATCAGAAAGATTCAAAAAGAAGAAGAAACAGGCAGGAAAGCAGCTTTGAAAGTAAGCATTGAACTTATTTTATATTTGTAAATAAAGCAAGCCACATGGAATGGAGAGTCATGGTTTCACATACAATCTTTTTATTTCTATCTTTTGTGTGAAAATCATTATTTGCTTTTTTGAGATCACCATCAAAATTCCATTTTTTGAATAATAAAAGAGGATGTATTTTTAGATAAATAATGACGTAGACTTTTCTGAATTGGGAGGCAATTTTTCCCACCTACACAATCAATTCTAGTTAAATTCTTTCTTAAACTGAAGAAATCTTTCAAACATTGTTCTTAATCAGACCTGTCTTTAACCCTGATAAAATTTTTTTCAACTCATATTTTGTCAATCCTAGAGACAAAGATAACACATTTCAAAAAATTATCCTAGTACTTTTTATATGCATGAGTAGTCCAACTGCTTGTAGGCACCTTTGAATTCTCTGCTAAGTGGCAGAATATACTACCTTATCACTTTATTATCAGAGCTGCCCCAAAGAATCCTTTTAAAAGTCAAACTACACACAAAAGGATACATATTTTGCCTTAGGCCTCAGAGATTTTTAATGAATTCATGTTCTCAAAAAATGGAAAGGGAGGAAAAAGATAGGAAAATTTCTTATATGGAATAGACCCAACATTTGCTTCCTGTTTTAAATTTTATAAAATTCCATGAAAGAGAGCAACAAAAAAAATATTTTTAAACTAATAAAACAAAGAAATGTTATTTTCAATGTATCTCAACCAATGAATAGTTTGTATTTCTTACCACTTTAGTGGAAGATATTGATTAATTCTCTTTCAAAAAAAACTTGCTTTTAAAAGAAAAATAAACCCTAATGTACCCAAATTAATCTAGGATTAAGGTTATATGTATATGTATATATATATATATATATATATATATATAACTGCATTCAATTCATTTCAATAGGGTTCATGGGGCTTAAATCAATTATAGCCCTGTTTAAGACTATAAATATAAATACCAATACTCATTCTACTTAGTCTAACATTCAAAATAGAAAGAAAATGGACTTGCTTTGCAGTTTGTTCCCTTATTTTGGTAATACAAAATGTATGTTATTTCAATTTTTAAAAATCTTTCTGAAATTATAATATAACCTTTATAGACACTGAAGAAGTGAAAATTTAAAATAAGGCATTCTTGTTATAGAGAATGTTGATGTTTTCACTGAAGCAGAATGAAAAGATGGTGCAACCCACCATAATTAAATTCTATTTTCTATTTTTAAAATGGTGCCTTACAGGATTCAGAATATATTGAGAGTTTGTTTATTGCTATTTCGAGGCCTCTGGGTGTATGTTCAAAAATGTCAATCATTTAAATGACTAAAGCACCAAGGGACTTAATTCAAGCCAGGAAAAAGCCTGATTACCACAATGAGCATGACCTGTATCCTGGTGGTAAACTAAAGTCTCCTCTTTGAAACCAAGAAATGAAAACAATAGTGACAATAAGAAGAATATATCTGAAATTTAGAACTCTACTCATTGAAGCAAGTTAGCATATGGTCCACAATATTTTCACAAATTTTAGAGTTGAAAGTCACTTTAATCATCATTTAAACCCATTCCACTTCACACCTTATTTTATTTAGGAAAACTAATTTACTAAGAGACAATTTGCCCGAGCTAGTTAATAGTAGAACTAGAACAAGAATATTCCCAAAATTCCATGATAAAGGGTTTTTGTTGTTGTTGTTTTGTTTTGTTTTTGTTTTTGACATAAAACTAGTTTTGGTATTGAAAACATAAGAGAAACATATGAGGTTCCTGAGGAAAGGATTGTTTTCCTCAAGTTAGCAAATTACCAATGCATAGCATTATGTGAGGCCTGGCTTTTAACACATAACATGGATTCTATCTTTTGTTTTAGCTATTTTTTATTTAATTTTTTTCTCATTTATATGTAAACAAAAATTAGCTTTCTGTTTTAAACATTTTGAGTTCCAAATTCTCTTTCTTCCTCTGATCTTTCTTAATAAATCAAAGGAAATATATTCCATATGAAAAAATAGTCCTTTTTAGAGAACAAAGAACATTTTTATGATGTTGTAAACATTTATCAAGGGGATAACTGAAAAAAAATCTCTGTGCAACTCCACCTCAGACTATTGGAAGTATCCATATATATCATGCTGAGATCATGATCATATTGTCAGATTTTGGTATCATAGTCATAGAGCTCAGTTCAAGTGTTAAATTTTACAGATGAAGAAATGGAAGCCCAGAAATGAGAAGATACTTACCAAAGGACACACACCTAGTAACTAACAGAGGTGAATTTGAGCCAAGTATTTTCTCTGTTTTTTTTTACAATGCCTAGAATGCTCTTCTTCATCTGTGTCTCCTGGTCCATTTCCTTCAAGTTTCAGCTAAAATCTGAGCTTCTACATGTAGTCTTTCTAAACCCTCTTAATTCTACTGACATATATAAAGTTTGTGGTCTATTCTATTATATTGTGAACAAATTGATGGCAGGGGTGCTGACTTTTGCCTTTTATGGCATTTCCAGAGTTTAGCACAGGTATTGGCATGTACTAGGAACAAATAAAATAAAAGCTTATTTACTGACTGAATCCTAGAGTTATTGATACCAAGTCAAGCACTCTGCCTATTATATGATCTTGTCTCCAGTTCTTCCTATTCTAAAAAATCTCAGAACAGGTAAAATACTGGAAGGGTCTCTATCCTAATTCTACTTTATCAGATTAGTACAAAAAAGCCAAGAGAAGTTAATTGACTTGCCCAAAGTCACATAAGAGGTATGAAAAAGTAGAATATTCTGTCTAGAGAATAGGCTACATACATGGGTATATCGTAAGAAATGAATGGATGGGTAAGGAGGCTTCAAATTCTAAAGGGATGTGTGGATTACATGCTACCTTAAGGTGGTTGTGCTTTTTTCAGTGAGTAATTTGGAAATGTTCAAGAATTTTGAGCACTAGAATGAAATAATCAGATATATATATACATATATATATATGAATGATTTACCAATAATAGCTAAAATTATGGAAATTAAAAATGAAAGCTAAGTAGTAAAATAGTTTTAATTGGTGCCAGATACTATACTATACTAAATACAATTATTATATCATTTTATCCTCAAAAGAACCCTGGAGTATGTATGTAATTATTATCCTCACTTAATAGATGAGGAAATTGAGGCAAACAGAGCTTAAATGACTTGCTCAGGATCACCCAGGTAGGAAGGAGATGTGACTAAATATGGAGTTGGGTCTTTCTGACTCAAGACTCAGCACTCTATCCATTTGCATTACTAGATATTTAAAGAACTTATTGGAGTATGAGGCAATAGGGACCAAGGAGTCCAATTAGGAAGCTGGTGAGAATAGCAGAGTAGAGTGAATAATAGACTTGGAGTCAGGAGATATGAGTTTGAACCCTTATTCAGATGCTCTCTAGAAATATAATCATAAGCAAGTCACAAACTTGGCATCCATTTCTCCATCTGTACAGCAGGGATAATAATACTTTCACATTTTAAGTTCTTAAGAGAAAAACATTTTGTAAGCTTAAAATGACATAATAATCTATTGTCCAAGTAGGTGGTGATAAAAATATTGACTAAGATGTTAACAGAGGAGTTATATATGAGAGAGATATGGTCTCGTGGGGAAAAAAAAACCACTGGTTGGAAATCAGAGGACTTGGGTTTAAATCTCATGGGACTTTGGCAAATCACTTTACTTCTTTTGACTTCAATAATTAGCCTATAAAAGTGGAGATGAAATTGATGAACTTTAAGGTACTTTACAACTTAAAATCTATTTATTCTATGCAATGACATTGTCACTGAATGCACCAGAAAATCATTGAGAGAAGAAAAAGAAGTAATAAGATTGCAAGCTTTGGGCAATGGGTGAAAAATGACAATTCAGGAGATTGCAGCTTTGAATTTTAAATTCAAATTAAATATAAGATTATTTATTTCGAGATGTGTAGAGTTCAAAATACTCTCAGTATATTCAGGAAATCTTAGCCAGTAGGAAACCTAAAAATTGAGGTCTGGATTCCCATGGTTGTGAAAAAGCACAACCACCTTAATATGTTTTGATATTCACTCCTACAAAAAAATTTCTACCTAGTCTTACCCATATTTACCAGTACCTCATGGCTCCCATTCACCTTCTATATCACAATTGTTTGCCAATAGGAAACATTTTAGTATTTCAATAACATATTGATACCCATGGAAAGTCGAATTTAAGACAACATCAAACAAAGAAAAAAATACACGAATGTTCTTTTAGTGAAGACCATCCTGAACTATCTGATATTTATAGGTCCTATGAATGTATTTCTATGTACATGGGATTTTTTCTTTAATACTTTCCATTATTTATCTTAGATACAGAACTAGTACAAAGACTAAGCAAACAATTTCTACCACCTTTATGCTGCAGATTGAGCGCTCTCTTTAAATATAATACCTATCAATGAAGAAAAGTGATGGGAAATGAATTTTAATTAACTTGACAGATAGACAGAAGAATCATAGGAGATGGAATTCATGTATGACTGGGGAACTCAGGTAATTTTAAATCTAGTCAAATAAGAGGACATGGGCCTGTGAGTCTGCTGACTCATATAAACAATCAATTGATTTCAGGGGAAGGGTGTTCCTAATATGAAATGAATATAATCATCAATTTTTGGATCCTTCTTTGACTCACTGCATAAGGATTGATGAGCTTGAAAAGAATTTGATACCTCATTGAGTCCAAGAGAATCCATCCTCCCTCCACTTTTTGCCTTCCACTGCCTTATCTCGCTATGAATTGCCACCACTTAGCTATAAATCTTTTTAAAATGTTGGCATGTATACTTTTATAATGGTTTTTGACTTCAGATAAAGATAAGCTAATTTTTATTACATTTGAACAATTATTTGCCATTAATGAGAGCACCACACAATTAGTATGGATAAAGCAGAAATGCTGCACAAATCTCCCTAAACAAACCATAAATTTATACTGAAGCTTTCTCTCCTTGGAGAGAGAGAGAGAGGGAGAGAGAGAGAGAGAGAGAGAGAGAGAGAGAGAGAGAGAGAGAGCGAGAGAGAGAGAGAGAGAGAGAGAGAATCACTCAGAAAGAAGGAACACAAACAGGTCTACAGGTAATAATAGGCATTAAAATGAGGGCAGTAATGCAATGAGTAGAGTACCAACTTGGGAGTCAGGAAGACCTGAGTTCAATATGGCCTGAGACACTTACTATATATGTGACCCTGGGCAAACCATTTAACCCTCTTTGCTTCAGTTTCCTCATCTGTAAAATGAGCTGGAGAAAGAAATGGCAAAACACGGTAGTATCTTTGCCGAGAAAACCCCAAACAAGGTCACAAAATGTTGGACATGCCTGAAATGATTAAACAAGAACAAAGATAGGGGAGAATAGAGAGCACCTGGTATACTTGTCAAGTCTAGAATTCTAGTATAATGAAGGTGATTTCTACCTGACCCTCCCAGCCCTTCTCACATAGTAACTAAGCTGAATTTCTTTTAGAATATTGACACATACTATGAAACAAGTGATGTGTCCTCCATATTTTATCATTGTGTGTAAACAGGTATTTTATTATTTAAAAGAAAATTATGTTACATATCTATTGACTACTCAGTCATAAATAATAGTTTTATTCATTACCTAAAGAAATTCAGATTTAACTATACTTTTTTCAGTAAAAGTAATAATTAACTTTTATATAATGCTTATTATGTGCCAAGAACATTGTTAAGCATTTTTCAAATATTGTAAACAACTCAATATTGAATTAAAACAGAGATAGTAATGAGATCTGTAATTTTAGTGGAGTAGAGGAGTTGCAGGTGACATAATTTTATCAATGGTAAATTTACCAATAGATTCATAAGTAAATTCATTATATAGTTTCCTCGTTGAGTTCCCTTTTTTAATATATTTATGAGTCATGTCACATGTTCACATATGCAGACACAAATATAATTATGTGTCTTTATTTGTGTGTATGTCTCTATATGTGTATGTCTCAAAATATGCACATGTATATAGAGTATATATGCTATATATTGCATATTAATATATACACTAATATGTTGTGATATGATATGATAAATCATATCATATAATTTATATCTATTTTCCTCCACCCTTGATTTCACCTTGGTTAAAGAATATCCTTGTATAGAAATTTCCACTACATATACAGATCAGCAATTACTTTGTGACATCATTTTAGAGGATTACCTGGAATCTGAGATGTACAGTGACTTATCAAGGGCTCTATAGCCAGAATGTGCTAAATATCAGACTTTACTCAGGTGTTTTTGACTCCAAAACTAGCCCTCCTTATAAATCTACAGCTATTCTAGACTCTTTTTAACAAAGGAGTACATTTGGGAAGCGATGGGGCAAATTTCTACTGTAAAGGCAGCTGTCACTTACCTTGTCATTGACCACACTCTTTCCATCCCATGCCCATCCTCTTTTTGTGAAGTAATTGACTGTGGCAAATTCAATCAAGGCAGAGAACACAAATGCATAGCAAACAGCAATGAACCAGTCCATAGCTGTAGCATAAGCTACTTTGGGTAGGGAGTTTCGAGCGCTTATGCTCAGCGTTGTCATTGTTAGTACAGTTGTCACGCCTAAGGAAGGAAATGGGGGAAATAATTAGGATCAAATGTCATTAGAAGTTTTATCCTATATTAAAATCAAATATATCTTTTTGGTCCTCTTTTATATGTGGGCATCTGAGAAAGAGTTTATTCTTAGTTACCTTAGATATTAGCTATACATTTAATGCACATTCATCTTAAAACTCTGGAAGTCATTATCATCTAGCATTTATTAATCACACTGTGCCGTGTTAGAAACATAAAGCAAAAAAAGGGATAGAAATGGAATGCTGTTTGTTCCTTAATATGGACCTATTTCTTTTCTTTGTCTGCCAACTTAACCAAATATTTGAGAATGGAATTGTTCATCTGCCTGAAGATGACGCACTTTTATTGAACCCTTATTATTGTTTTTGATAAAAAATATTCTGATATACTTCCCACTGACATTAATCAAAGACCTCAATTATGCCAGGAAGTAAGAAAGTCAAATCTCTAAACCATTAACCATTGTGTATGTGTGTGTATATATATATATATATATATTATTATTATTATTATTATTAAAATTCTAAGTATATTTGAGTGCATGGTATGGTTAGGGGTCATAGGGGAGGAATTCTGAGCTGCTCAAAGTTTTTGGAAGGCTAAACAGAATTAACTGGATAAAGAGAGTAATTTAAAAAAATAATGGATCCTTAAATAGAAAGGAAAATATAAAGAATGCAGAATAAGGCTTTTAAAAATAAAACCCCCCACTAGATTTCAACAAAACATCTTTCCATAAATTTATTCATTTTCAAATTG
>NC_058135.1:169077851-169176380 GCF_016433145.1 Gracilinanus agilis | reverse complement strand
TGAACGCATGGGTCGGGGTGGACATGATTGAGGGTGTGGACTCGAAATTACCACACCAATGCAACTACCAACAATTTGGAAATTGGTCTTGATCAAGGACACATGACAAAACTAGTGGAAATGCGCATCGGCCATGGGTGGGGGGAGTGCGGGGGGGGGGGGTGAAGGGGATAAGAGGAGCATGAATCAGGTAACCATGTATATTAATAAATGTTAAAAAAAACCTTTAGTTTGAAATAATTGATAATTAGTGGAAATAATTAATAACTAACACAGTCCAGGATACAAAATAAACTTACACAAATCATCAGCCTTTGTATATATTATGAACAAATTCCAGCAACAGGAGATAGAGAAATTCCATTTAAAATAGCTCTGGGAATATACTTGCCAAGACAAACACAGGAATTATATGAAAACAATTACAAAATATTTCTCACAGATCTAAATAATTAGAAAAATATGAATCTCTCATGAGTAAGCTGAGCTAATATTATTAAAATGACAATTCTACCTAAAATAATTTACTTATTCTGTGTAATAGCAATCAACTCATAAAATTATTATTTTATAGAATTAGAAAAATAGAAAAAAATTCATCTGGAGGAATAAAAGTTTATGAAAATCAAGAGAATAAATGAAAAAAAAATGTAAAGGAATGTGGCCTAGCAGTGCCAGATCTCAAATTATAGTATAAAGCAATAATCATCAAAACAGTCTGGTACTGGTAAAGAAATAGAATGAGGAATCAATGGAATAGATTAGTGTAAGGATGGGATTTGTGCAAGGTGGATGGCACAGGAGGAGCTAGAGGAGTGGATGACAGTTGGTGACAGTTGGTGACAGTTAAGACCAGAGGGAATTCTGGGTAATGCTCCAGAAAAGGAAGGAGGAGAAAAGGGCTTCTGGCCAAGGACTGGGAAAGGAAGGAGATGGACATTCCAGCTCAAATTCAGTCCTGAGGGCTTCCTGAGGATCTTTCTTTGGACATTGAAACCCTGATTCCCTGGTCAAAGATTCCATTGCATCCACCCACTTTAATCATTGAGTCAGCTAGGTTTTGGGACTCCATTTTGGGAGAGAGTTCTCTTGGGCTCCTTCTCCCACTACCCAACCTTGCTGAGCGACCCTTTCCTGTCTAACATGCAATTATAGAAAAGGATAGAAATAGAAATAGAAGGAGAAGGGGAGGGAGACACTTAGGAGTGGGAACTCCAAAGGTTCCCACCTGAGTGACAGACCCCATAGAAATAGAGAAGAGGGCACCCCAAAGCCCTCTGCCCTTCACCCCTTTCCCAAATCCCTGAATTGTGATTAATAAAAGCCATTCATCAGTCAGATAGCATTCCAGAGTGCCTGAGAGACAATGAGGGGGAGGGGAACCACAGCTTGGTCTGGTTGCCTCCATCTTGGAGCCAGACCACCTGCTGGGAAGTTGACTGACCTCGGGGGAGGCTTGTGTGAACCCTGTCCTCATTCAGAATCAGATTGGGGTACCCAATACCTCATCTTATAGAGAAGCCTCATCCCCAACTCCTGTGGGGGAACACGACCATCCAGGTTACCCAGTTTCGGGGTGACACCCCCTCGAAATTTCCCACAGTGCATTTTCAGCCCTGAGGAGAGAGCTGGAGGAGAGAGTCACCACCTCATAGACTTAGAATCTCTCCCCCTCTATCATAACATTCGGTACTGGCTCTCTTTATTACATTAGATACATAATATACAGGGATAAATGATATTGGCAACCTAGCATTTGATAAACCAAAAGACTTCAACTTTTATGATAAGAACTCACCATTTTACAAAAATTATTGGGGAAACTAGAAAAAAGAATGACAGAAACTAGGTAGAGACAAATATCTTATTCCCTATATCAAGTATATGATTTAGATATAAAGAGTGATACCTTAAGTCAATGAGGAGAACATAGAATAGTTTACCTGGCAAATCTATGGAAAGAGAAAAAAATTATGATTGAACAAGAGACAGAAATCATTTTAAGATGGGAAATAAATAATTTTGATTACATCAAATTAAAAAGCTTTTGTACAAACAAAACCAAAGTAAGCAAGATTTGAAGGGAAACATCAAATAGGGAAAAAATCTTTATAATGAATTTTCTGATAAATGTCTCATTTCTTAAATATATAAAGAACTAAGTAAAATTTATAATACTACTATTCATTTTCCCAATGAGAAATGTTCAAATATATAAACAGGTAATTTTCAGCTGAAGAAATCAAAACTCAATAATGATAGGAAAATTTTTCTAAATCATTCTTAATTAGAGAAATGCAAATTAAAGAAATTGTGAGGTACCATCTCACACTTATCAAATTGATTAATATGACAGTAAAGGAAATTGACAAATGTTGGAAAGGATACAGCAAAATTAGGCACTCTTTGCCACCACAAAAAGAGGAGCTATAAATATATGTTTGTAAAAACAGGTCCTTTCCCATTAAAAAGATCTCTTTGGGCTACAGATAAAGAAGTGTTATTACTGAAGCAAAAGGTAGACATTCTTAATTTTAATGGAGTTTCTCTTTCTAACTTTTGCTGCTGAGTTTTGTTAGATATATATTGAAATGCTGTTGATATATGTAGGTTCACTTTGTATTTTTGTCTTCATTTTATAATTCATATTAGTATTTGATAAAATCTTCTGGGAAAACTTTAAAACACTATGGCCAAAATTAGGTATAGAACAACACTCTGCGCCAGGTGTAAATTCAAAATGGATATATGATTTAGATGATTTAGAATGATCCCATAAAAATTTAGGAAATTATAGATTAGTTTACCTGTCTAACTTATGGAGAAATAATGAATTTATGCTCAAATAAGATATAGAGAACATTATGAGATGAAATATAATGAAATGTGGTGAAAGCTTTCATTACATTAAATCAAAAAAATTTTTTCACAAATAAAAACAATGTCACCAACATTAGATGGGAAATAAAAAAGAAGTTATAATGAGGGTTTTAACAAAGTGCCCATTCTCAAATATATAGAGAACTTAAGTCAGGTTTATTAGAATACAAAACATTCTTTAATTGACAAATGAGTAAAGGATATGAACAGGCAATTCTGAGATAAAGAAATTAAAACTCTCTTTAGTTATATGAAAAAAATGTTTCGAATCATTATTAATTAGACAAATGCAAATTAAAACATTTTATTTCACACCTATCCAACTGGGTAATTTGATAAAAAAAGAAAATGACAAATGTTGAAGGGGATGTGACAAAATTGGGACAGTAATACTCTATTGGTGGAGCTGTGAACTAATATAACCATTCTGGAGAACAATCTGGACTCATGCTCATTGATCCAGCAATACCATTATTAGGTCTGTATCCCAAAGGGATTTAAGATAGAGGAAAATGATCTACTTATATAAAAATATTTATAGTAGTTCTTATGATGGCAAAAATGTGAAAACTAAAGGGATGCCCATCAACTGGGGAATGGCTGAACAGGTTGTAACCTATGATTGTAATGGAATACTACTTTGCTATAAGAAATGATGAACAAAATAATCACAAAAATACCTGGAAAAAACAGTGAAGTGATGCAAAGTGAAATGAGAAGAAGCAGAAAAAAGAGGAACATAGCAATAATAATGTATGAAGATGAACTGTGAATGACACCGCATTATTAGTAATGCAAGGATCCAAGACAACCACAAGGGACTCAAGACAAAAAAAGGCTATCCACTACCATAGAAGGAACTGACAGGCTAAATGCAGATTGAAGCATGCCATTCTTCACTTCATATTAGTTTAAGTGATACATTTCACAATAAAATAAATATGGAAATATATATTTTATGATGACTCATGTACAACCATTATTATTTTACCTGGTGTCTTAGAATAGATGGAGGGATAGAAGGGAGAGAGGGAACATGTATCACAAAATGACAAAAAATTATAATTAAAGTTTTTATTGGCATGTAATCTAGAAAAAATAAATAAAATGAATTTTAAAAAATGATCCTGAAAATGTTAGCATAAGGGACTCAATAAAGTTAGATTCTTTGTTTTGCTATTTGGAAAGATGATACATTTAACTCTTAAGAACTTTATCATTATGAGGTCAGTTAAACGGAGCATGTATAGACAGAAGTCATGGGTATGTATGCATTATGTTAAAAATGAACTCCAAAATTAATGAAAGAGTAAGAAATAAGGATGCCCTTGGTGTAGAGAGTGGGCTGGGAAGTTTTCTCACAGAGAAGAGACACAAAAGAAATATATTTTACAATGGAAGGAAAAATGTTTGGCAGTGGGGGTTGTTGGCAAGCAAAGTTAGATTCTCACTTTAGTTGTTCACTCAGAGGTAAGAATATGCACAAACATACACACATATATACAAAGATCAGTTGTATACATACATGTAACTTATCCAGTTGGGAAGTAGAAGGGGAAAAAGGTCAGAGAAAGGTAGAGGGGATCATTAATGAGTAAGAGTGATAGTGGCTAGAAAGAAGATAGACTTTTGAGGAGAGACAAGATTAAAAAAGAGACACTGGAAAACAAGAAAATGGAATGGAGGGAAATCACTGTAATCATAACTATGAATATGAATGAGATGAGCTCAGTTATAAAATAGTACCAAATATCAAAATGGAATAGATACCCAAATCATGATTATATTGTTTATAAGAGACACATCCCAAACAGAATGACATAAATGCAGTTAAAGTAAAATTCTGGATCAGGATCTACTGTTCTTCATCTGTAGAAAAAAGGTAGGTATTACAATTATAAACTCAGGCAAGGTAAAAGAAAAAAGAGACCTAATTTGAAAAGATAATCAAGGAAGCTACTTCTTACTAAAAGATACGAATGAAAATGAAGTAATGTCAGAAAATTTTAAAGCACATTTCTCTGATTCAGGCCTTATTCCTCAGCTATATCCAGTTATAAAACTGAGCCAAATTTCTAAAAATAAAAGTCATTCCACAATTAATAAGTGGTCAAAAGATATAAATAGGCAGTTTTTAAAAGAAGTCAAAATTACACAGTCATGTAAAAATGTTCTAATCATCCTTGATTATACAAATGCAAATTAAAAGAAAACCTTGGAATAGCCCACAAAACCTATCATAAATGAGAAATGATGGAAAGGATGAGGGGAAAATAAGGTACAGTAATGATTTGTTGGTAGAGTAATGAACTAACCTATCATTCTGGAGAATGATTTGGAACAATGTATCACAATAACATTGTACCCTAAAGAAATCAAAGAAAAAAGAAAAAGACCTATATGTACAAAAATATTTATAGTCCCTCTTTTTTGTGGTGGCAAAGAATTGGAAATTGAGAAGATTTTTCAACTTATGGCATAGGATTGCAATGGAGTAATATTTTTCTATAAGAAATGATGAAGTGGTTTCAGGGGAAAAACATGGAAAGAACTATATGAAATTATGTAAAATGAAATAAGATGAGGAGATATTTTTACTAGATAAATTTATTATGACTGAGAGCATTTAATTGCATTAATTTGGTTTGTGGTGATTGCTTGATTCAGCTGAGAAGCCTTAGTCATTTATATCCATTATAGTGGAATGCATCTTCACTGTAATATATATTTTATATATATATATGTATATATATATATGTATATAGGTACACATATATATGTCTTACTAACGTCTAAGTCAAAATTGAGTTTTCCTTGCATCATTTTCTTTTTAAGAGAAGAGGTCTAAAAGTTTCCCCAGACTTCCAAAATGGTTTATAGTTACAAATAGTTAAGAACTCTTATGTTAGGGTCAAAGTCAGGATTTTACATGCAAGTAATTTAAACACTTATTCCTGACAGAAAAATGAGAGAGGAAAAAAAACACTCAAAATCTCTGGACCTTCAATCACCTTCCATTCTCATATCCAGCATATGAACGATCCTTCACATTTTTTCAACATTTACAGGTGTTCAAAGGAAAGGGAGTAAAAGTTAGAAAAGAAAGGAGGGAAAATGTAGCAGGTCTAGTGAGAGGGTTATAATAGTATGAAGTGAGAAATTCGTTTAAATGTCTGCTCAACCATAATTGCAGCACTATACAAGATGTATGATCTATGCCTCTCAAGGTGTCTCTGCCTGCCTTTTAGTGTAAGGTAGCCAATTTTTAACAGAATCAAGTAAAGAGTGGAATACCCCATAGTCTTGTAGGTTGCAGCAGGGTCATTCATTTCTAGGTAGCTAAATAACACAATATGGTAACCACCAAAGCAGTTGCATTAGCAATAGCAGCAGAATCAGGCCAGCTAAAGAGAGTCATCTACATAGAGATCATTAGAAAGGAACATCCTACTTAATGCTAACTGTATCACGTCAATTCATCAGCCCTTGCAAGTAAATTAATTTTCCAATAAGGCATAAGTGTTAGCCACTTAACTGACTGGATTAGCAGTCATGAGTTATTGAACTTTTGTTCTAATCATATTTTGATAATATATTCTTTAGATTTCTCTTTTCTGTAAAAGAATAAACTACCTGTTTCATACCTTATTCATTTTTTTGTACTCAGGGTACCTTTAAAAAATTCACTTCACCCCCACTAAATCCCATCCTTTCTTGAGATAATACTAAACAGAGACAAAAATAGAATTGTTCTATGTGCATGGGTGAAATTGGAGAACTAGGGAGACTTGTTCTCTTACTGAGAAGATTTGCAACTTCAGAGAAATGAATCTGGAGCAAACTTTGAGGACATGCAAATGAAGGGGTTTGGCACAGTTTATCAGCATTAATACCTCATCTAAATGAAACCTGACCATCTTATGTCTTTTTCATCAAGATGAAATCCCCATGAAAGGAAGGTATTTTTATTCCTCATATTTATCTTTCTAGCACTTAGCATGTATAAGTATTTCCTAAATGATTGTTCATTGATTGTTTGACTTGGCATGAAAGTAGAGGTATTGAGCTTTATGTTGGCATTGGAGAGAAATTATAGATGCTTATAAAAATCTGGGAGTCATTTCCTAGAAAATAAGGTAACTGGACCCATAATCAAAGAGAAGATCATCCAAAGAAAAACCAGTGAGAGAAAGGAGAAATAATAGCAGAGAAAGTATCTTAGAAAATATCTAAACTAGAGAGGCAGAAGGATCAGGAAGAACTAAGGTGGTAAAAAGGGGACTTTTGGTTAGTTGAGACAGTATAGTATCAAAGAAGTCAAAGAAATAGGGGATATCAGAAAATATGTACTATTCAGTCATGTTAAATTTGAAGAAAGGTCAAGTAGAACAAGGAAGAAAGAGAGAAATGAAGGAATTCACATGGAAACAAGGAGAAAGGGGAAGAAGGTAGGAAAAGAAATGAATAAGTAAATGATGGAAAGAAAGAAAAGTGATTAAATATACCTTTACTTTAACATTTATGAATCTCATTTTAGTGTATAAATGTGAAGAGCTTAATAATTTACATTTTAACTTATAGACTGAGAGTAGGGATTCTCTTTTATTTTTCTTTTCATCTCAATCACTTAGCATAATGCCTGGTACAAATCAGGTGTTTAATCACTATTTATTGACTGATACTGACTAGTGGTGTTGAATAGAATTTATAATACAAAGAATCCAGGACCTGAATTTAGAGCCAGATAACCTTAGTTCAATTCCCAGTTTTATTGCTTTTTAACTCTATGATCTTGGATAAGTCACTAATGCTTTCTGCCTCTCAGTTTCCACATTCTGTAAAGTCAGAAGTAGTCTAAAACAGGAGTGTCAAAAACATGGCTCTTGACAGCATGTAGACATAAGACTTCTTTATGTGGCTTAATGAGATTTATATATAATTGGGAAATATATTTAAAATAAATAAAATATAATAAATCATAAATATTTATAATATATTTTTCTAAATCCATATGCTCCCTCAGTGATTCTTATATACCATTTGGTGTCTTCATTTTTAATCATGTTTTATACTACTGGTCTAGATAATCTTGATGGTTATTACACATTGAAATCTAAAACCTTATCTCTTTTAGATAAAAACATAGCCTTGTTAATAATAATATTACATATCAATACTTCTCTGTCTTTGTTTCCCCATCTCTGAGTTAGAGGAATGTGGAGGGTAGAAGGAGGGAAAAAAAACCCAACTAGACAGGTCAGAGAATATAATAAAATACTAAAGGGAACACTGCAATGATACCACCTACTGGTTACTGCTACAAGCAAAATAAAGAGATACATTTCTGATACAGAGATATTGTACTGCTTTTCCTATTAGTTTTCTATGAAATATTATAGTTTAATTTGGTTTATTTGGTTTAATTTGGTTTATTCTGTATTATGAATAGGGTAAAAACTTCCATGATATACTAGAGGGGAAAAAGGTCTGGATTAAATTATACAATCTAGTTGTATTATAAACACTAGTCAATTTACATCCATTAATCCATAATCTCTGGTAATTCAGAAAACATTGGATTGGTGGCTCTTTTTTATGAACACTGGAAAAGGGGCCAGGAAAATTCAGGTTATAAAAGAAAAGGAACATTTTTTCAATTTACTTTATATTAAGAAAAGCTATATTAAAATGTCTGAATGTATTTTAAAAGCCATTTCAAAACAAATAGTTTGTTAACTAAAATCCATTCTTGTCAATTAATTAAAATTTATTTCCCTACTAATTGAGATTTTATTAGCCTACTTGCAATAATTACATAAGACAATAAAATGTAATAAAAACTACCATTGTATAGTTCATATTTCTCTTTTGTTCACTGCTTCATTAGACCATACCATGGAGAAGTTGGAATATCATATTTTATGAATGATATATTATCAAAGTATCATCATTATGAAATATCACAAAAAGAGACAATACTTTCTTGAAATAAATAGTATTCTTAAAAATAAGATTAGATACACCAAATAGATAACAAGGAAAAAGACTTGTACAAAAATATTTATAGCCACATCCTTTGTGGTGGCAAAAAATTAGAAAATGAGGGAATGTCCTTCGATTGGGGAATGGTTGAACAAATTGTGGTATCTGTTGGTGATGGAATACTATTGTGCTCAAAAGAATAATGAACTGGAGGAATTCCATGTGAATTGGAATGACCTCCAGGACCTGATGAAGAGTGAAAAGAAAAGAACCAGAACATTGTACACAGAGACTAATACACTGTGGTAAAATAGAATATAATGGACTTCTGCAGCAATGTAATGACCCAGGACAATTCTGAGGGATTTATGGAAAAGAACGCTACCCACATTCAGAGGAATAACTACAGGAGTGGAAACACACAAGAAAAACAACTGCTTCAACATATGGGCTGATGGGGACATTATTGGGGAGGTAGATGCTAAACGATAACTCTAGTCCAATTATAAATAATATGGAATTAGGTCTTAATCAATGATATATGTAAAACCCAGTGGAATTGTGAGTCGGCTGCAGGTGGGTGGGGAGGTTTTGGAGAGAAGGAAAGAACATGAAATATGCAACTATGGGAAAATATTCAAAATAAATAAAAATTAAAAATTAAAAAAAAGATTAAAGAAGCCATTACTCTTTTCTGAGAGTTGGATAGATAAACAAAAATAAACATGTTTTCATCATGTTCCTAAGTAGCAAAATTTAAATATTCAATCCCTTTGAAAGAGTAACATGAGCCAAAAAAAAATCTCAAAACAAATAGCATCCACTTCCTTTTTTATTTCATTCAGAAGTGATTTAAAAAGTTATGAGTAATTTTAATCTCTTGAATCAACTGTCAGTAGCTGGTTTAAAAAAAAATATGTTGAGGGGGCAGCTGGGTAGCTCAGTGGATTGAGAGCCAGGCCTAGAGATGGGAGGTCCTAGGTTCAAATCTGGTCTCAGACACTTCCCAGCTGTGTGACCCTGGGCAAGTCAGTTGACCCCCATTGCCCACCCTTACCACTCTTCCACCAAGGAACTAATACACAGAAGTTAAGGGTTTAAAAAAATATAAAAAAATATAAAAAAATCTGTTGAAGATGACCCAGAACACTAAAAATCAGTATATTCACCTTATATTCTATCCCACCACTGTAAACTTGACTCTTTAAGTAGCTGAAAGTCGACCTCAGGGAATTAAGAAAAAAGCACCACAAATGCATGTAACCTCATGCTTGAATATAAACAAAAACAACAGATAAGCTTATGTTTAAGCAATGAGGCATGAAGATTACCTTTTGTGAGTTTCAAATGCTCATATTTTTATTAAAAAGTATGTAACTCTCTCAATTGCATCTTACAATAATGCAAATCAACTTTATTGGAAAAACTCAACCAAACAATTTAAAGTCAATTGATATCTCTATCTTAACATTATTTCTCCATAAAAAGGTATATTATTTTCCTTAATATAACTTATTAAAATAATGTGCCTTATTTGTGCCTATATTATTGGTTGAATCAAGAGGGAGTGTGCAAAATGGATCACTTGCCTGCTTTTCCCTATATCTAAAATTTCTGGCCTCTATTGACTTTTCACGTAGAATTCCTGAAATCTTTTCTGTGTATGGGTTCTTTATCCCACTTCATCTCTGTCTGTTCAAATCCTACCTATCTTTCAAAGTCCAATTTAAATATCACTTCCTTTACGAAGTTTTCACTGATCCACTCCTCCATTCCACTTAAGTGATTTCATCCTTTCAGCTCTCATAGCATTTTTAACACAACATACTGTATTTTGCATCAAAGTTTATACATACACATTTATATATTTACTTATAAATATATATATACATAAATATGCTTAAACATTATATGCAAGTAATATTTCCTATTAAATTGTAAGCTCCTTAACACAAGTAGATGTGTCACCAATCTCTGAATCTTTTTCATGTATGTCCCACTTAGCTTTCTCATTCTAGCATGAAGGTGACCCTGTATTCTTAAAGGATTTGACAGAAGAGTCGAAGATATGACAAATCCTCTTAAGCTGGAATGGCCTGGTGAAAAATTCTAGACCTGTTGTGAGAGGATTCGCCTGAGGACGTGTATTTTATCCAAGAAACAAGAGGGATTCACTGGATATTCATGAGTAGGAGTATCATATTGAAGGGACTTTAAAAATATTTTGCACAGTGTCTTGTATCCACTAAGTATTTATTAATTGAAATAGGATGTTGTTTCTTCGGAATATCTCATATCTCATGAATGAATGTAATTACTTTGAAAGTACTTGTACAACCTAGTTCTTATTCTGCCTCTGTGAACTAGCTTCCTGTTTAACATTGAGAAATTCAATTAACCAGTATAGGTCTCAGTTCATTAAGATTTATCACCAGGTTACTTGAAGAGTGATAGCTTTATTTTTAACTGTGAAAAACACATGTATTATGTGCTTAATCATGGGTGGCTTATGATCTGTGTTAGTGGATGGAAAGTCTCTCATGATCATAAAGTCAACTCTCTTCTACAAGTATTTAGTAAGCAATTGTTGTTTATACCGAGCAGTGCTTATTATTCAATGTACTTGATATTGATATACAAAATCAGAGTTTTAAAGCAGTCCCATGGTGCAAGGAACTTATATGCTACTGGAAAGATGTAACATTTACATAAAAGAGAAAATATAAGGTAAATTGAGCAGGGACAGAGTGATGTACTAAAGGAATAAAGAAAAGTATTGAAAATTTTATAACTAAAAAGGAAGTGCATATAAGACATAGAAGACTGAGTAAGATAGTACATACCTATTCTAGGAAACAGAAAGTAGGCCAATTTGATTACAATAAACAATGTATACGTGGCAGTCATTTGAAATAATTCTGAAAAGATAGGCTGAATTTTGACTATAAAGAGCTATTAGTACAAACTTCAAAAATTTGTATTTTTATCAGAGGTAAGAAGGATGAACTAATAACTCTTGAACAAAGGCAGAATGTTGAATTTTCTTCTTTAGAATGTGTCACAATCATTTGTATCCAGTATTTATTAAATGAAAACATTGATAGTTTTTTCCCAAATATTTTTATAACTCATAGTCAAAAGATATTAACATGAAATATAAAAGTATTGCCCTGGGAATTGTGGGATCTGGTTCTAATTACGCCTCTATCAGTTCAGTCTTAGTGACTATTGAGTAATTGATTTCACCTATCTAGTTCTTAGGCTATTAATTTGTCTCACTACTTCGTTGATTTATATCATATATAATATCTTCTTCAACTCTGAATTTCTGTAATGTCCTTTGAAAAATTCAAGTATATGTAGTTGTTATGCTTGAGATTATATAATAAATTCAACTGAGTTTGCAACAAAATATTTTAAAAGAGCAGGAATATAAATTACTTAAGGAAATGATAATTTTCCTGCTATCCTGCCATCAAGGAGTGTTTCAAGACACTTAGAGATAGCTTTATATGTATTCCATAATCTAATTGTGTCTATTAAAGTTCTCTCTCTCTCTCTCTCTCTCTCTCTCTCTCTCTCTCTCTCTCTCTCTCTCTCGATAAAATGCATAATTTTGAAAACCAAATAATTCAAAGCTAGTATACATTTACATTAACTCCCACTTCATGAATTAAAATTTTCCAATTTTAAGGATAGTTCTTCATGAAATTTGCATTGATCTTTCCCTCTCCCCAACTCCTTTTGAACAAAACAATACTTTAAATTTATATTACAGTTTAACATTTATTGCTTTTGCTAATAATCCCTATTATTAAGAACAAATATTATCCTTTGTTTATCATCTTTAAAAACTAGAAATTTATCAGAAGCTTTATTTTTCTAATTATCCATCGACTTTGATATTATCTTAGATTAATGAAATCTTTCATTATTCCTATAATAAAGAGGTGATAAAGTTGACTCAGTTATGAGAAGAAAACAAGGATTTCAGAGTAGGGTTATTCCAGGTCAGTCATTGTGTCAGTTTAGTAAATAACTTTTCTAAGTTTATTCTGAAAACTGGGAAAATCTCAAAGCAATAATCAATTCTTTCCAAATTTTAAGCTGTCTAAAATAATGGACCCCAACAATAACAAAGTTAGCTATTCATTGCATGAATGATCATAAAAAGATGATGAAAAACTAAATTTATAGAAACCATTTTAAAACTTAAGTTTCCTTTGTAACTCATTAGTAAAGATGAATGCAGGGGGCATCTGGGTGGCTCAGTGGGTTGAGCTCCAGGCCTAGAGATGGGAGGTCCTAGGACCAATTCTGTCCTCAGACACTTCCCAGCTGTGTGACCCTGGGCAAGTCACTTGATCCCCCATTGTCTAGCCCTTACCATTCTTCTGCCTTGGAGGCAACACACAGTATTGACTCTAAAACGGAAGGTAAGGGTTTAAAAAATTTTATTAAAAAAAAGATGAATGAAAATTTTGACTAAAGGAAAAGTGAAGGGGTATCTTATATCCAGCCCAGAAAAACAGAATGTTTGGAATGGAAAGAATATTAGAGATCATATAATTCCATCTCTCTTTTTTAAATACAAAGTTATCAAAGTTTTAGAAAAGTTAAATAATTTGCTAATGTCATGTACCTAAATCTTAGCTAATTAGTAAAAATAATATATATCCCAGCATTTACTAATACTACATGAATAAAATTATATAAAATAAATAAAAATATAAACTATAAATATAAAATAAATGAATGAATGAGAATAATAATAATAATAGATATCCTAGCTCTTAGTAATTTTTTTTACTGATTGAATCTTCCATTTATTTTTTAAAGGACAGGACAAGAGATATGGGCAAGAACAACTCTATGATTTTATAAGTGCTGGCAACACCCTGTCTAGAAAGTTTCTACTCTGTTGAATATCAACAATGCAGCTTTTAACATTTGTAGACTTTCCTGGAGCATTAAGAGGTTATAATCTATCCAAGGTTATGAAGTCAGTATCTGTCAGTAATCGTATATAACATGTATCTTCCTATCTCTAAGATCAGCCATCTTTCCAATTCTCAACACTCTTTCTATCCAATATACCATATTGCTTTCTTGATTTCTTAAGTAATTCTTATTGTCAATTTTCTTCCTTCTCTCTCTGTCTCAGTCTCTCTCTCTCTCTCTCTCTCTCTCTCTCTCTCTCTCTCTCTCTCTCTCTCTGACTTTCTCTTTCATTACCTACATTGTTACTGTACAATTCTCTACTACAAAATGGTGTTAGTTAATTTCTTCTCATCTCTTCTTTTCCCTTTTGTAATTTGAATTCTTTCCCTATGTAGAATTGTAGAAGCTGAAGTTTGATTCTCTCTAGGGACTAAACATTATGTAAATAAGTGAACAAGTAGCTGGGCAGGTACGTGAACTATGATGAGTAGTATATAACTTGCAAAATAAGATAAGTGATGTATTTAGTATCTCCCTTATTTTATCTTGCCACTTGCCTATATTTTGGTAAAAAAACAAACAGTTTGAAGAAAAGAGCCATTTTGGGGAGGAAGTACAAAGATGACTCTTTATGAAATTGATTTGTATACAATACCTTCACAGTTAGCAGAAAGTAAATGAAGAGTGGGTATTCATTCCATCTATTAGATTTCTCACTTTTCCTTTCTTTTCTCAATGTGTTAGAATTTGAATCCATTTAATTGTGACTCCAGATCACAAGCTCTATCTACTATATCATGCTGATGTCCATTTTTAACCCAATGTTTTGGTTCTTAAGGGAATTTATACTTTAAAATTTTCCTCTCATTAGACAAAATGTCTTTTCCTCACATGAAAGAAACTTTGAGCATCTGAAAAAGGTTAGAGGAGATAAAGGGAAAAAATGGTGCATCTCAATTCATAGCCTATAACAATCATGTTGAAGGCAAAGGGATAAATTAATCCCAAAGTCTCGCTTTTAAGATGACTCTAAAATTGCCCAACTACCTTCATTTTTCATTAATCACTCAGCTTGGTTTTCACTGGTTTTGACTCTAGGCACATCCAATACACTTTGACTGCCCCTTTCCCCATTTTCAGCTTCCATTTATATATTGTTTTTGCATGTTAAATTGTAATCTTCTTGAAGGCGGGGACTGTCTTTTTTTTCTTATTTATATCCCTAGCTCTTAGCACAGTGCCCCTCCTCACATAGCTTGCTATAATGAAATGACTGCTAGTTTAGAAGTCAGAAGAACTAGGTTTGCATCCCAACTCTACTACCACTCATTATTACATATTACTACCACGCATTACATATTTGTGTATTTGCATGTATACGTGTTATTCTGTGTTAAAAGTATAAATATTTTATATACATGGATATATATTTATAAAATGAACATATATGTGTGCATATATTCACACACATACAAATATAATCATGTACAATTAACTTAATCTCTTTGGATTTCAGTTTATCATTTGTAAAATGAGGAGTTTTGATCTTTAAGCTATAAATTTGTAAAACTATAATCTTATTAATGAATGCTTATTGACTTAACTACACAAATGTAGACACATCTTAATTCTAAAGAACACATTTTATTTCAGTATCTCTGTACTTTTGTTCACAGGTATGCATAATCATTGATGACAAATCCAAGAAAGTAATATATGCATCAGAAAATATTGTATGTGTGTGTATATATATATATATGTATGTGTGTATGTGTGTGTAAAAATAAATACCGTATACTTCAAGTATCTATATTTATACATCAGGATATTAGGAAATTTTCAAAAATCATATTTCTCCTAGGTAAAAATATTATCACATAGATCCTTTGTTCTCTAAAATCTCATATTACTTCCAAGCACGATTCTCTGCTACCATTTAAAGTTAGTTAACCTCCACAAATTTCTTCATTTGCCTTCTGAAATTTGAATCTCCATCCTAATCATGGTAGCTGAAGTTTAACTATAGTTGGGTTCTTCTAACTACATCACAAACACAATAGGTCATAAGACTAATTCAACCTTCCCAGGGAAGAGTTTTAGAGCAGGAAAGATTAAAATAGTTAATTCAACAAATATTTATTTGTTACTTATAATTATTTTGGGTGCTGTGGAATATATAAGCCATTCCTTTGTCATGTTCTTTGGGGGGTCTGTGATGTTTATCATTTATTAAATGAAGAAAGAGGTAGCATGCTTACGAAATTTGAGGATTACATGAAACTAGAAGATAATAATTAATTTGAGCGGCAGAATCAGTATTTGTAAAAATTGGGAGACTGGAATGTCAGACTCAAATGAATATGATAAAATTTGATGAATGTAAGTGATTATGCTCAGATTGAAAGAACAAATGTAGGGTATAGGAATTATATAGGGAAAAAGCAATGGGCTTTTATACAATCTCAACATATATCAAAAGATAAAACAGCAATCTCAACAGCTAATGTGATATTAAACAACAGTAGGACTATTATGTCAAAAAGGAGAGTTAATACTCTAAACCCACTGATTGTTAGACTAAGTCTACAAGATAATGTTCTGTTCTGGCCATGAAACTGTTTTATGAAGCATTAACTAACTTCAATAAAGCCTTAAGAAGGTTATCAAGATATTGACTTCTACCAGGACTGTTCACTTCTCAGTGATGTTTTCATGGGGATTTGATTTTCAGGTAAGGATTGTACTACATAATGTTTAAATCCCTTTTGTCTCTGAAGTTCTAAGATTATAAGGGTAGGATTATTTTTCCTCATCCCAAACACAAATGACAACACTGTCATCCCTGTCATTTAGAAGTGCTCTTAGAATGTTTTCTATAGCAAGGGCCTACATACAAATTGAATAATCTCTGTGCTAAGGCAAATTGCTGCCCTTCTTTACTGATGCATTAATAGATGACCTTTGAGGGCCGTCACTGACAAAACATTTGCTCTCTAGCAGTCAACCTTGCAATGAGCCTATTGATGACTTGATTTAACATTGTACTAAAATATACACAAGTGTTAACAAACATTTATACTTTGATGTGTTTCTGAGATAACTCACCAAAGACAGTCCTTGCAGGTACTGATTCTCTATTCAGCCAAAATGATACTTGAGAGAGAATGACTGTCATGATGCAAGGGAGATAGGTCTGAATGACAAAATAACCAATTTTTCTTTTCAAGTGGAAATGTGCTGTCATAACGGTATATTCACCTACATGAAAATTTTTAAAAAAAGATTTATTAGAAAGTTGAAATAAAATTATTTGAATACATTAAGATTTTGGAGAAAGCAGTGGATCTTAGAGAAACCAGTTTTAAAAAATCATAAATATATTTTATTCTGAAAATACCATTTTAAATACTAGTATATATTTTAATTGAGAAACATTTTAGCATTTACCAAGAATTTGTATGATGATATATAATATCCTCAGTATCATTTTCCTTCAGCAGTATGACTTGTAAAAGAATTGTTTATCAATAGACTCTCTGATCCTAGGTTTTATTGACCACCTCAGATTTCTCATCCCTAATAGCAATACACTATGAGCACTATCTGATTGACCTTAACTTTGGCTTCTGAATCTAACACCTTTAACACTAATAACCAGTTATAGTTCTAGTGTTACACAGCTGATTTTTGACCCAATTCTTTCACTTTTAACCCAAATACCAACTCTGGGGTTCCCAGTATTCTGTCAGAGCTAATTCAGTTCATTCAGTCCTGTTGGAATCCTTATGGCTGGCTTCTTCTCTATTCCCTGGGTTTTAATTATTGCCAGATGTAAGCTAATTAACCCTCACAGCTGTCTTCTCATAGATTAGTCTGCCTCTTAGCCAGAGCAGCAGCTTTTCCAAAATACAATAAAAGGCCAAAGGTAATTATTTAGAAATCAGGGGTTGTATACACAAAAATTATCCAGAAACAGTAGGAAAGAGAGAAATGAAATAGAGGAGGGAAAGTAATTAAATTTTTGGTCAAAGAAAAAAATTAACTTTTAATAAAATAAAATAAAATAAAATATAAATATAAATAAAATAATAAAATAAAAAAATTATTATTTCAACAAAATGTATATTTCATCCAATAAATCACCCTTTTGAGGTCTATGATCTTCAGTCAATTGTTCTTATAATCAGATTTGTTTAACTTGCCTGTACTAGATTTAATTGTCTCCTTTCCAATTGTTTGGCCTAGGAGATCATACTGATTTAATCTGGATCCATCTGGAGCAACTTGTACTGAATCAGATGCATTATAAGTCCAAATATAGGTGACTTCTGAGGTTGTATATGCATCTGTGAAAAAAAAAGGAGAAAATTGCTCATCAGCATTTTAGGAGAGATTTTAGNTATAAATATAAATAAAATAATAAAATAAAAAAAATTATTATTTCAACAAAATGTATATTTCATCCAATAAATCACCCTTTTGAGGTCTATGATCTTCAGTCAATTGTTCTTATAATCAGATTTGTTTAACTTGCCTGTACTAGATTTAATTGTCTCCTTTCCAATTGTTTGGCCTAGGAGATCATACTGATTTAATCTGGATCCATCTGGAGCAACTTGTACTGAATCAGATGCATTATAAGTCCAAATATAGGTGACTTCTGAGGTTGTATATGCATCTGTGAAAAAAAAAGGAGAAAATTGCTCATCAGCATTTTAGGAGAGATTTTAGTCTCTTTAGCAATTTCAGAATAGGACCATGAACAAAATTTGAAGTACACTTATATTGACCACTCAAGCTGTTTTGGAGCAAA
This sequence comes from Gracilinanus agilis, assembly GCF_016433145.1. NCBI lineage: Eukaryota > Metazoa > Chordata > Mammalia > Didelphimorphia > Didelphidae > Gracilinanus > Gracilinanus agilis. Next base: position 169,157,764 of record NC_058135.1, on the reverse strand, counting down.
ATAGAATAATAGAATTAAAACAACTTAAGCATGAACTGCATAAAATAAATGAAGAACTCAAATGTGCCTGATTTTTTTCCCTTTTCACTACTGGCCCATATGACTTAAGTATTGTAAGCTTCTCTTATTGCTCCATATGTAGATATGAGGTCCCCTTAAGTTCAGAGGACTTGTAAAAAGATGAGCAACAAGGGAAAAATGTCCCTGGTACCAAACAGATAGAAACATGGTAAGGCAAGCATGAGAACTAGGCAATGATCTTATGTCTAGAGTGTACTACTTTGTTGTAACCAAGTTAAGAAATAATGACTTGGCTAGAGACATATTGTAATTGGCCTAATGCAGGTAAATTCATTGCAATTCAAAATCAAACAACAGCTATGTTAAAAATGGCATTTCTAAATTATGTTCATTAATGATACTAAAGTTTATTGGATGACTGTCTACATCAATGAATATAGAACGAGGAGGTATATAGTATTTCTTTTTTTCCCCTATTCTTTCTCATTCTGTTACATGACTTTTTCTAGAAAGAATGTTCAGTTTTTTGCAACACCCATTCATTTGAAAAATCCCACTTTGAGGCGAGTGTAGGCAGTGATAATGCTTTGGGAGCAGCAGACCAGGTATGTTAGCCCCTGTAGCCATGATAAAGGGCAGCAGCTATGGTCAAAATGGGACTTGGCAATTATCTCTTAAGTTTTGCGGTGACTACAACTATTGACGACTCAGAAAAGAAGTTCTGCCCAACAAAGACTTGGGCGTTGTCAAAAGGTTTAATACAAAAAAAAAAAATGATGTGGTTTTACTTAAGGAAAAAAAAAAAACTTTGTAAATAATGCATTACCATTTACTTACCCACAGTACCATGAGGAAAATGAAGTCATTCCATTTGGATTTTACTGAAATATTATTTATTAATTGTCTCCTTCTATTAGAAGATGAGCTCCTTGAAGAAAGGGATTGCCATCCTATGCTTATCTACTTGTACTTGTATCCCCCAATGTTAGCATAGTGCATTGCACATAATAATAATTGAATGTTTTTTCCATTCATTCATTCATTCATTCATTCATTCATTCATTCATTCATTCATTAACTAGACATATGTTTTCCTAATGATTTAAGGGGATTAAACTTTTGAATGATGACAAAACAGCTGATGTGAAACATATTTTTTTCTTTCATGGACATTTAATGATATATATTAAAAAGCTACTTATAAAAGAATACTACATATCTGGACTTATGATCATACTAATTAACTTATACATTAGTCATATTGCTATTTAGTGAGCATTTGATTTCAATGAGCCAATCCTAATAGCTTTTTTATGTAGAAACACAAAAAAGTATGTTTTATGACTTGTGAAATTATTATTCACAATTCATTTAATGAATGTCAAGTAGTACCTGGTTTCTGATCTTAGACATTTCAATTTGTCAGCCCTATTATAGAACATTCTAATTTTCTTCATGACTCTCTCTGCTATCTATTTTCAAAAGGCAGCATTATTTGATTTTATAAATAACATGCATAACAAAATTGAAAAGAATTCTACAAGATTCAATGGGTAATTTCACACATTTTGAATTTGAACTGAGTAAGGAACACAGAATAACCTCTAAAATGAGAGGGACATGGAACTGAAGTTATTGAATTCAAGTGAATTATCGATATTGGAGTCATTGCCAAAATTCTTGTGGACTATGAGGAATAAGGAAAATCTTTAAAAGGAGACAGAAGATGCTAATGATGATAGCTAATATTTATCTAGCACTTTCATTTATTTAATTGAAATATCCTGTTTTTTAAATTGAATTCTAGAATCTTACCCTCCCTCTGAAACTCTCCCACACACATTGAAGTGACAATATCAATTATATATGTGAAATCATGTAAAAATTTTCCTTATTAACCATATCACAAAAGAATAAAAGAAACAAAGTGAGAAAATTATACTTCAATTTTCACTCAAAGTTCATCAGTTCTGTCGCTGGATATGTACAGTGTTCTTTTTATCCTGATTCCTTTGTAATTGTCTTTTGTTAGATTTAAATTAATATCCAATAACTCCATGTATTATATTTTATAAGATTTATTAATAAGCATTTGAAGTAGAAGAAATAAAAAAAACAAAAGTATGAAAAACCTAAGTAAAGCCACGTGAGTAAAATTCTCCTGCCTGGCTCTCTCCCAACCTATAGCAATCATGTTCCCGGGAAAAAGAGAGCAAGAGGGCAGTGCTACACAAAAACTTTATCCTATGTACCTACACACTCAATGTTTGCATTCAGCATAAGTGGGATGCTGGGAAAGAGAGTCCTGGGGAGCAAATTCTAATTACACACTTTGATTATTCTATTGATCAAAGTAACCAAATCTTTCAGAGTTGATCATCATTCCAACATTGTTGTTATTGTGCACAATGATCTCCTGGTTCCTCTCTCTTCACTTTGCACCAGTTCATATAGGTCTTGCCATAATTTTCTCAAATCACTCCGCTCCTAATTTCTTATAGCACAATCATATGCCACAACTTGTTCAGTCATTCCTCAAATGATAAAAATCCATTTAATTCCCACCATAAAAAAGAGCTACTATAATTATTTTTGAACATATAGTACCTTTTGCCTTCTTTTTATTTCTTTGGGGTATAGACTTATTGGTATTACTGGATCTAAGGGTATGCACAATATTATAGCTCTTTATATAGACCTCCAGATTATTTTCAACAATAAATTCCACCAACTGTTCATTAATGTACTGAATTTTCCTTATCCCCTCAAATATTTGACATTTCTGATAGCTGTGGAGTGTTATCACAGATTTTTTTTTCAATTTGCATTTTTCTAATCAAAGGTGTTTAGAGCATATGACAATACTAATTTTGATTTCTTCTTCAGAAAACTATCTTTTCACACCCTTTGTCCACTTGTAAATTTGTGAAAGGATCTTATTTTTATGAATTTTGTTCACATTCCTATTTATTTGAGAAATGAATTATATTGAGCAGAAAAATGTGTTATAAAACTAATTTGTAGTTACAGTATTTTACTAAATGTCCTAATTTTGCATTCTAAGATGATTCAAATAATCAGAATGTCCAGACCTACTAATTTTTGCTCCTCAGTTTGGCTTTTAAAAAATCTTAACAAGCTTTTATATTAACTTTTTTTTTCTTTTTCTTGCACTAATGACCTAATGCACCAATAATAATTAGCACATGCTTGTTGGAGTGGATCCATTGGAGAGCTGATCAGCAAATTGCAAAAAAGTCGTAAAGAGTTCAACAAATACTAGTGATTGATGGACTGATAATAAAGATATGGCTAAGGATATAACTGGGTAATATGTGATATTGAGAGATGACTCTGAAAAGAAACCAGTTCTTTTAGATTACTAATAGTCCCAGGAAGCAAAAGCTCTACCTTTGCCCATGTACTTACAGCTGCCAAATTTCAGAGGGCATGAATGAGCATCCATTGGAAAATCTTCTAAGTGCATTGGACATTCAGCTTGCACTGTAAGCCTAAAAATTAAAAGTCAGTCCTTTGTTATGTTAGTCAGAAAAATAAGATGATGCAATTCCAGTTAAGTAGATCAAGTTTCCAGAAACAGGGATCAGATTACATTATTTTCTTACAATTATTAGCAGATAAATGAGTTCTTGATACTTTTCTTTTCTTTGATGGTTAAGAAGCTTTTCTCACGAAAAGTTTGAAGAGTTGACTAGCTGACTCAAAACATGGCAGAATGGGAACATACATTCAAATTGGCATGAAGATAATACTATTTCAAATTACTGAAAATAGTGCTTTTAATTTCTGGTGCGTGTGTGTCTGTGCTGGGCAGGGGGAGGTTCCATTAGTAATGCTACAATTTTTCTTTTGGTTTAGAAGCACAAAGTAATGTGGATTTTTGCTAAGGACTGACTTTATGCACATGACTGAATAATTTCTAAAATTGAAGTAAAAATAAAAATAAATCCCTTATCATTTCTTCAAATAATACTAATAAAATAACATTTGGTCACTATCCCTTAAAATATACAGCTAAAAACTGTTGGCATTAAATATAAAAATAAAGAGAAATCTTAAGTAGATAGAAAGATGATAAACTAGATATTTGCTTTAATGTGAGACATAATATCAACTATTGGTTAAGTGAGTCCTAACAGAGCAAAACTATATGGTATTTTTATTGATCAGAAATTTATCCAAATTTTCACTTGACACTTTTTCTACTCAAGATAGATAAAAACTAGTCCTAAGTGAAAATAGCAATACATTTTTCAGATTCAGGTAAGTGTTTAAAACCATGTAGTCCAATTCCTTCATGTTACATATATAATATATTTGTATATATATAGATATAGATAGATAGATAGATAGATGATATATATATATATATATGTATATATATATATAATCTTGAACTAAATGTGATCAAAGTATGGCATCAACATTGGGCTCTTAGAAGGTTCTAGAAAGAGAAAGCAAGATGAAACAGTCATAGTGAATAACCAAGTCTTCCCTTAATGAATAATACATTGGCATGAATTATCCTAAAGAATCTAGTTATCATAAATAGAAGTCAACAAAGGTATATATTTATTTGTACTTCTGCAAATTATTTTTTCCAAAACTTATTATATTTTCTGTATAGAACCTGATGAACAGAGATATATTTTCCACTGTAACAAGGTATGTTCACCACTCAACATGAGTAGGTATTCATGTCTATCAAAGCATAACATTTCCTCATAGCTGTTATTGTTTTCAATATTATATCAAATGTCCATACACTTGTTTCCCTGATGTACCATCACATTTCTGCCATTGACCTTGATTTCCCACAAGTTATCTAAAATGATACCTACTACTTATAGGGAAAAAAATTCTTATTGTAAATGTGACAATTTTATTGGTGAGGACATTTTTTTCTTTCTTTTTGAAACAATGGGAGACAGTTTCAAAGCATTTACCTCTGTTAATAATTTCATTATATGTGAAAATTTTGGTAAACAATTCTTCCTAAATTATTTTTCTTAAAATCCTCAACAACTGTATGAGTGTAAGATTTTATTATGAATTTCTTGCTAAGTAAGATGAATTACCCATTAATTGAAGATTCTAATCAAGTATTATTCATTGATATCAGAGGCAAAACAAAAGACTATAGTTGTTTAATACATGAAGTAAGACAAAAAGAGTTATTTTCAGGGAAAATAGCCTATATCAGTGATGGGCAAACTACGTCCTGTGGGCCATATGCAGGCCCCCTAAAATGTTCTATCCTGCCACACAACATTATTCCTCATCTGATTAATACAATGAGTAGGATACAATATAATGAAACCTCAAAAGAGTTGCCTTAGAAACAGACTGATATATGAGCATTTCCCTTCCTTCGGCCCCCTCTTTAAAATGTTTGCCCATTGCTGGCCTATACTAATGAAATCATTTCCCCACAACCATTGCCCACCAAAAATATAAAAAAATAAAGACCTCAACTCTAAGAAATTATGAATATATCCATAACTATCAGCCTATATTTATTTATACTTATTTTAATGGAGAAAATGTTAAAAAGTTATATTATGAATGCATCAAATCAGAAATCTATTTTAATAATATATAAAATCTCTTGTAATGTTGATTAAAATTTAAATCTGCAACATGTTAATAAAATGTGGCTTGTAAAATCATAGAAGATCATTCATAAATGACTTTAAAGTAATATTAAAATAGTCATTAAAATAGCTTAGAAAAATCAGAGCAATATTAATTATATGTCAATTACCTAAATTACTATTAACTTACCTTCTGCTCCTTTCCATCAGTTCTATCATGTGTTCCATTTTTTATTTCCACTCATCCTTTATATTATATATGCTAGCTTCTTAGCAACTTCTTACCAAATTACCTTGACCATTCCAACCACTTCACATGAATAAAAATAAAGAAGTTCAAATGTGCTAATAATTTAGAGGCTATATTAATTAATAATTGATTACCTATCCCCTTATACTTGATTGGATTTTAATGATAGTGATAGATTTAAGATAATCAGTATTATGACTCTAAAGAGTGGAGATCTCTTTATCATCTCTGATAATCTGATAAGGACAGTTTAGTTGATAAAGAAATAATGACCTAACAAGGGACTTGTCTTTTAGCTCAAACTTCCAGCTCTGGCTCCAGGAGCATGGAGTTTATTATATATATTTCAAGACTCATTTCACACAAAAGAAACCCTCCTGAAACTTTGCAGATATGCAGAAGTTACAAATTATGTCATATCAAAACACAAAAGGTCTCATTGGCTTCAGAACAGACCAAGGCCAAGGCTGAATTTTGACTGGGTTCTTATCAGAAAGCCAAGTTGGAGAGTATTTTTCTCAGGGTTGAATTGCTAAGGTTTTGGCCTTGACTGTAGCTGCATTCCTGGCCAAAGGGGAACAGTGTTAACCCTTTAAATTCAGGTTTGCTAGGATCCTAAAGCTTTTCAATAAGGTCACAATATTTTTCAACAAGAAATCACAAGGATCACAAAAGGGGTCAAAAGAGGAGTCTCAGGTTTTTATCTATTCTCTTATTGGCTTCCCATACTAAAGTGATTATAATCTTAATTACAATTAGTAGAATTCATGGGTTTTATAAGGATTTCTAATTAAAGCATAAAAAACTGCTTCTAAGGGATTTCCAACCCTTCCCTAAGTTTGGACTTCCCTTCTATCATAAGATGCTGACCATCTGAGTTTCATGTCCAGATATGATGCAAACACATGCACCCTCACCCCCTACCCCAGATTAGATGAGTCTGAGGTAATGGTCATCATTAGTACTAAATAAGGGTATTGTCTAGTGATTTGACGTTTAGACTAATATAAGTTTTTCCTTAATAAAAAAGGGTCTATATGATGCTGTGTTTTATGATGTAAGTCATAAACCTTGTTTGGAAATATTCATTTTTTTAAATCCTTACCTTCCATCTTGGAGTTAATACTGTGTTTGGCTCCAAGGCAGAAGAGTGGTAAGGGTAGGCAATGGGGGTCAAGTGACTTGCCCAGGGTCACACAGCTAAGAAATGTCTGAGGCCATATTTGAACCTAGGACCTCCCGTCTCTAGGCCTGACTCTCAATCCACTGAGCCACCAAGCTGCCTCCAGAAATATTCATTTTGTTACTGTACTAGTATATAAACCATGTCTCTGCTACCAAGCATTGTCTGTTGCTGGGATCCAACTATGTCATATGTACAAGAATCCAGTTTTATCTGGTAGACTTGGACCTCTTCCAATAAAATCTAAATTTCTACCTTGACTTGGAAATATTTGGCTTTTTGACTTTATCTAAATTGTCTATATCAGGGTGGTGGATAATTATTGAGCAACAACACACAGACATGAGAAAAAATCTACCTCATTGTATACAACAAAGTTCCATCATCCTGGATACGTAGGAGCTTGTTTGGCATTGTCATGTTGTGAGCCACAGACTTCTTTCCATTGTGAAAGAAAGTATCAGGAGTCCAGATTTTGCTGGCCATTAGATTATTCAGTCTGAGAATGTTCATGGGGCCTTTAAATTTCAACCTTTCATCTTTCCATTTCTGACGGAAGAAAACATCTATTGTGTATTCCTGTAATAGGGAAAATAATCATTAGGAAGAAAAGCAGGTTACCCCTATTCCAAGACTATAGGAACACTATAAAAATATAATCAATTAAAATAGATGCTGAAACAGAAAATATACAATCATTTTCATGAAAATCAATCCATAACTGACAGAATTTTCGAATGTGTCTTTCCTTTATCATCAAGCCATTAATATATGTCATTTCTGTTCTTAAAAATGCTATATTTTAAGTAATCTGAGAATAACTGAAATATTTTTTTTCTAGTTTGCTTCTAAGACATCTAGTAAATTCTAGAAACTAAGTATGGAACTGATTTTTGAAGAGCCATAGCCTTTCTTTCAAGTCTAAAACTTGAGTGATACAAGATAAGAGCATTCTTTTACATTTCTCACAAAATAAATGTTGCTCATTTTCAAAGGAGCTTAAGATTTGTACTTATAAGCTTAGCTCTATGGGTTCATAAGAAGAAAAATAATATTGTTTTATTCCTGGGATCTTTCATTTGGATTCATAGAAAATTATGACAAATAGCACTTCATTGTATCCTGTAGAAGAGAAAAGCCTGGAGATCTTGTCTAAAGAGGCACAGAAAGAGAAAGAGTACTGGCTGACTTCTTTTTCTTTCTTTTTTTTCCTGAACTAAACCTAATAGAGTGGGTAGCAGTTTACCCAGAAGCAAAAGACAAAAAGAGCCAACTAATGAGGACACAGTCAGATCTCCATGAATCATCAACTGCTTCCTGGTGTCTATGTCACACTGAGAAGACTATTTGTATTTCTTTTTGTTCTTAATAAAAAGGTTTTGACTCAATATAGTATTATCAATGTGAGTTGATCAGATACTTTTTAGTTTATGGAAGTTTTTTTTAATCCCATAAAGTATTGCAAATTTTAGTGCTTCTTTGAAACATAGGAATATATTTAAGCAATCACACACAAACACACACACACACACACACACACACACACATACACACCTACCTGACATTTTGTTTAAAATATTGGTTTGCAGTGACTGTCATTATCTCTGAAATCATCTTTCAATGCCATATCTAAACCAAGCCATATTTAAATCTAGCTAGGCTACATAAAGAAACCAATGAAAATTCTGTCCAGAAAGTGAAAAATTGAATTGGTCATGTTGACAAATTGAATCTTTTGAAAGATATACTAAAGAAGATATAAAGTCACCACCATTCAGGAAATAATCAATTCATGTTTGTTCTGTGATACTTTTTAGAGAATTTTTACAATAAAAGGTATGCAATTTCAATTAGAATCAAGGGATCTGCAGGCTCTGATAAGGGAAAGACTCTGTGAAGAAAGAAATCAGTTTCAGATGGGTGAACACAGAGTGCCCAACTTGCAATTGTGAATACAGCTGATCTTCTGTTTCTATCTCACTGACTCTGATAATTTACTACAACATGTTTCCTGAAAGATGTTAAGTTATGCACCTGAGTTTAGCCATTTAGAAATAGCACTTGCAGCAAAAATTGCCAGAGTTACATTCTTGATTATCTAACACCTCAGTAATTATCACACACCTAAATAAAGCACCACTTAGCAAATAAGACAACATTTTTAATCCTTACAAGAATATAAAATTATTACTATTATTTTTAAGGTGGGGAGATCAGAATCGTGATTTCATTTTTATAGGGTCTCTCAAAAAAGGAAGCTCCCTATAACAATGAAGATCAGAAGCTGTTCTCAAAGCTGTATGCTTAGAGATCTGTCTGGAGACACTGAGATAGAAAAGACTCCTGAGGATGACATAACCATTTTGATTTGGTGGGGTAACTTGAAACAAGGTCTTGTTGATTCTATTTCAAGCACTCTGTGTACTACCCAATGTGTTCTTTGACAAGGGTAAAATGGTAACTCAATGCTAGTTGAATTATGACAATGGCCAGCATACACAGCTCAAGGCAATGTATGCATTTTCCTAGACTGTAGGCTCTTCAGAGGGTCTTCTTAACCACAACTTTCTTCATGAACTACTTTACACCTGACATAAATGGCTGTACATGACACTAGGCAAATCTCTTAACCTCTCAGGGTCCCGAGTAACAGTCTAATACTATAAAATGCAAAGATGTTGAGCACTTGAAAATACCAGTGGATGTGTTTTTTTAATATTGACTTCTTAATATGCAATTGTCAAAAGGTTTTATGAGCAAACTTTTCTGACACATAGATGAGTCAACTAGGTAGCAACATGAATAGAATATAATCTATTCAATTCATTTTAACAAGTTTCAATGATGAAACTCTCACTATTTTCTTCCTAATCTAAAACTGCTGAAAAGAGAGAGAGAAAAATATTCATTTTCCCTATTAATTTGAAAACATCTTTTTAAATATAAGAAGTAGAATAAGCATGAGAACACAAAGTTATGTAAGTTCATTGTTCCTCCTAAGTTAATAGTAATTATGCTTTTACCTGTGGACTTAGATAAATTATAACAAGAAAGGAATCTATTAGAAAAAAATATATAACTGTAAAGGTTCAAGAATTGAAAAAGTAATGGATATAGGTCCCTTCCCATTTTAGCTTAGCTAAGGTCTTGTAGTTAAAATTATTTCTAATACAACTGAAGCAAAAAACATTTTTTTGGTCCATGTATATATGAGGTAATAAGACTGGAGAATGGAATAAAGAAGTGGAATGGATATAAGAGCATTATGCTGAGGAAGAAATCAAGGCCCAGCAAATTTAAGTGATTTGGAAATTCAGTACCTTTGTTAGGAAAAGAAGTCAACTGAAAGTTCCCTCTTTTTTCATGATACTAAAAACTTTCCAAGAGCAGCCTATCATAAGGGAAAGAAGAAGAAAAAACACCTTCCTACTAATTAGATCTATCTAAAAGTACAATTGGGGGCTACCTTGGGAGGTAAGTTACCCCTCTGGAAATCTCCCACAAAGATTAGATGACAACTATAAATGTGACAGAGAATTATTTTGTCATGTATGTATAAGAGTAGTTTGAGTCTACTTTCTCTTTGACTCTTCATGTTGTTTTGTAAGAGTATTTTGCAATTAATGACAATAATAATAAAATATTTATATAGGACTTATTATGTGCCTCCCACTCTGTTAAGTGCTTTACAAATATGGTCTCATGTGATCTTCAGAACTCTAGGAAGAATACACTATTATTATTCCCCATTTTACATCTAAATAAACTGATGCAAACAGAAGTAGTATTACACAGATTTACCATGTTGTTCAGAGTTAGAATTAGTAAGTGTCTAATTGGTTGGATGTGAACTAGATTCTTTCTGATTCCAGGGCTTTTTTGTTTTTGTTTTCCTAAAATGGAATCAACAAATGGAACTCACCAATTAAGAGAAGGGGGCTAACATTGCAAAGGAATATTACAGGGAGAGAAGATAGCTGAGTAATAGTGTTTTGATTCCAAGAAGATCACAAGCACAGCCAGAAAGGAATGTTAGTATCCCAGTCTCATGTAAATCTCAGACTTTTCTACAATTTTATAAAGTGGCGACATCTATAAGATAAGGAAGCTACAATACTTAAGGAAATGACAACTCCTTGACCTTGAAATATTGCTGTAGAAGCTCACTAAAGTTCAGAACTACCATTCTTACTACTTTTAGCATCCGTTCCTGTAACTGATGCAAAGTTTCTGAAACAATATTGTGTAAACATGAAACATACTTCTACTTAGTATTTGTGAGACCTTGAGCAAGTTACCTAAAATCCTTAGTTCTTCTTCTGAAAAAGAAACCAATTGAATGAGATACCTCCTAAGTTCTTTCCTCATCTATTTTTATTATCTTATTATCTTAGCTGTTGAGTGACTGCTATTTGATAATATTGATTTCCTTTTGAAATAAAAGTACCAAATAATGTGTTTACATTGATGGAAAGAATACTTGCTCTATTCACATTATTAGAAGAGATAGAAAAATAAACACTAACAATTTGATTTTTCAAAAAATTATAAAAATAAATCAATATCCTTTATCAAAAGCTTCAAAAATAATATTTCATAAAGGTTCTCTCTGTGTAGTTGTAAATTATGGTTGTTATATTGATCAAAAATGTTCCTGAAATTATTTTCTGTCAAAAACTGAAAGAAAATTGCTTTGAAAATATGGCTTCTGTTTTTTCCTATTCCTTGTAATTAACCAAGAAGTAAACAGGCTTCTAAGCAAATGCCAATCATCCTTTTCAGATAATGCTAGTCACAAATCACTAGAAAAGTTTGCTTCTATGTCACTATAAAAGATGAGATTTGAGTTTTTTCCAATGTATTTACATTTACATGTATTTTTATATATGACAGAGTCCATAACTTTTCCATTTTCAAATAATTGTTTGCTGAGTCATAAACTTGCTAAAGTAAGTGTTCTTTAAGCCATTTTAAAGTTGCTAATTTAGTAATGATATATTAAAACTTTGACAACACCAAAAAGACATAAAACATTTTTCTATTGTCTTCTTCTTAGAAAGCATAGCTAGCCATGCAAGAGGACTTATTTTGGAAAAAAAATTTCTACATAGATTATAATATAAAGTTGGAAAGACTGCCCACTGAACTGATCTCTCTGTCTGTTTTTGTGTGTTTGTGTGTTTTTCTCTATATATAATAAAGATATAGATAATAGCTAATGCTTATATAGTAGTTTAAGGTTTACAAAGCACTTTACATATCTCATCTCATCTTATCCTCAGAACAACCGAGGGAAAAACACTACTAATATTCTCATTCATAAAATGAACAAAGTCTTGATTACTTTTCCCAGTCACATAGGAAGATGTAAACTTGGGATTTAAAAATTCCAAGTCTAGTACTTTATTCACTATTCAATCTAGATCTTTATAGATATGTATAATCTATTCATCTACTCTAAATGTATTTGATTAATAAATAAACCACTTAAATATATAGTCATTATTAATATTATTTCCATGATGCTATTTATACATTAATCATTTTGCATTGATGAAATCATGAGTGTTCAATTAACTAAAGCTATTAATGATCTAAAGTTCTATTGAGAAGTCAATATATGGCCTGAGTGAGGTACAGCATGTTGCTAATAAAGAACAACACACAATAATTTGCATAAAGGAGCAGAAAAAATAGATCAGTCATATAGTAAGAATGAGGGATAAGCAATAGATAGGTTTTGCCCAAGTAGTGTTCACAAAATATTAAAATATTTATATTATGGACACAAGTATATTGAATAAACTCCCTCTGGAGAAGTTATGAAAGAATCTGGACAAGATTTTCAAAGGCTAAGATTGCTTTGATCAGTTATAATCTGTATGGTCAGAGTGCCCACTTGATTAAGAAAATAGATTCCTCAAAATATTGTATTGTAAGTAGTTGCATATTTGATTTAATTGGTATAGGTGTACATCCTACACAAATGCAGAAAACAAACTGCCCATTCCACCTCAATCATTTCTTATTCATAGCTTTTAATTTTTGAGATGACAATCATTGTTATTCTTTTCAAATCATGGAGCAAAATTGAACTGTATTTCTGGTTTTTTTTTTCCATTCTTAATATGAAAACAAGAAGCTTCCTTTTCTGTTTATAAACTACATCATCAATGAATTTTACAACAAATTTCATACAAATATATTCATTATTAATACACCATATAAAATATACAGAGAATATGTGCATTTTCATTACCCTTTGGTTTATTTGAAATTTTGATTCTTGTGAGATTGTGGTGTTCCACAACTCAAATTGCATATAGTAATCAGTAGGAGAATATTGGTGCTAAAGAGCTTAACTTTTGTAGAACTAATCACTTTGAAATCTGGAAAAGCACTATCCAAAATTTTTCCATTCTTTTATACATCTACTAGATCTGCTTTATATTTATGTTATGAAATGGGCAATGTGTATTTTTATTCACTTGTTCTTTTATTATGTGTAGTTAGAATACTTTTGAGAACTTCTCTGAAAACATATTCTTCTTTATAGTCTGATAAGAAGTTATTCATATTAGTTTCTCTTTCTTAGAATGGGAAACAAAAGGTAAATTATGTTTTTGTAATAATAATAGTGATAATCACTTGAAAAAATAATACAATATCCCACATAATCATTCTTTTAATATTTTCCTCTTCATTTCAAATATGCCAAAAAAGTTTAAATTCAGATTACTTCAGACAAAAATTTAAGTTTTCAAATTATTTTGGTCATGACTTACTTTAATTGAACAGATGTATCAATTGCCAATAACAATAAACTAGGTGCTGAGTTGAAAATGATGAGAACCTACTAGGGGAAATCACCTCATGAGATGCAAAATTTCTCCATAAATACAAAGTCTAGTTGTTCACACATATTTTAACATGATTATTATTTTAATGATAATGATATATGGTCATGAATTATCCATTAATAAGGGGAATGTTAGGTGGAATATGAGCTCAATATAATTCAACAGTATGAAATAATTGCCAAGAAAGAAAATACAACCTTGTGCTTCATTAAAAGAGGTACAGTGTCCATGATACAGAATTTGATAATATGACTATATTCTTACCTGGTTAAAGCAAAATTTGGATATCCTATTCATTTTTGACTCTCATATTCAATTCCTGAACTTCTACTCTTAAACTTCACAGTCTTGATTAGTAAATATCAACTATATCTAGGCCTAGTTTTAGTCATTCTTGTCTTAATCCCCAGTCATTTTCCCAACATTAAACTTGTCTTCATGTATCTTCTCTCCACATTTCACCCCTTGTTCATTTCTAGCCCCATAATCAAACTGTCATTGTTCCTGGAAAGAGCATGCCAAGATTCTTCCTTTGTGCCTATATTCACCATCACTGTAAATTTAAAAACAAAAATACCCTCCTCTTACCATAACTCTCTCATATATAACTCCCCCATCATGGTCTGTTAGAAGAAAAAGTTCTTGATGACAAATGCTTTGCTTTTGCATTTTTATCCACAACCCTCAATATATTCCTCAATATATTGCTTAGCCTATGATGATTGTTAATAATGAATAATTTTTCATTTACTCAACTACTCATTCATAATCTGGAAAGTGGTGCTTATAGTGCAACCTTTATGGGAAAAGGCCTCAAGCCCATGCTACCTAACAGTTGGTTGAAAGAAGGAAGGAAATGGAAATTAAACCCAGAGAAGAGAATACTTAGGGTGGAGAGAGTTTGGATATGATAGCTATATTGAATTTTTTAAAGATTAGCAAATGAAAGAAATTTGAATTCTTCAACTTGACACCAAAATATGGAATTTCTAGAGAGAATAATTTGGTTTTTTGTAAAGAAAATTCTCAAAAAATTAGAGAGGAGAATCCTAGTGGAATTGTGAGTCTTCAAACCAGTACTGAAACACAAAAGCTCATCAGTTTTTTGTTAAGCACTGTATTTCTGGTTTCTTACAAAACAGATTAAATTATTTGTACTGTAAAAAGGAATTCTTTATTCCTTTTTTAATTTAACAGGGGACTTGGAGATCCTCTTAACATAGAGATGTGTAGGGATTAACCAGCCCACAGTGACAGGAAGTAGAAAACATAGATACAGGAAGGAGGAACTATAGAGACAGCAAGTGAGGTAGAAAAGGGATATAAAAGGGGGCCAGCTTCAGTCGATCAGTTGAAGTCAGTTGCTGAGAGTTAGGTGCTGGCTGTTGCTGGGAAGTTGGGTACTAGAATTGTGTTGGGTTGGTGGATGGTATTTAGTTGCTGGAATATAAAAGGCCAGCCTGAGCTTACTGAAGGGTTTTAGCCTTTAGAGGGTCTTTTGGCTTTTGGTTTGGGCTGTTAGGTTTTTTCTCTTCCTTGAACTTTTTGGGAGGTGGTTGGTCTTTGTTGACAGACCTAATTGGGGTTGGATTAAACACCAATTAGGTTGGTTTTGATTGGGTGGATTGGGTTGGAACTTTGTGGGGTAGTTTTTAATAGTGTGAGTTACAGGCAGTTAAAGGTAGTTAGTAATTATAAGTAGTCATAGGATAACTAGTATAGACATTAGGAAATTTTCTTTCTCTACTTCTCCTATATTTATCTCCTCTAATATATTCATTTTACTATATTATTTTACTATTGCTATTTTAATAAAACTATTAATTATTAAATGCTGCTAGAAATTTTCTTTTCTCTGACTTAAAAGGATAATATTAATTTGTAAATCTACTATATTCTCATTAAAACTTGAGTTATTAAAAGTTGCTCTCTTATTTTGTAAAACCCCTAATTTAACCCTTACAGTATTAAACTAATTTTTATTAGGTGTCTGTCAAGTTTTTGAGTAAAAAATTCTATGTAACAATTAATTCACACAGGCTAAAAACCAAAATACAAGAAGCCTGGATATTGTGGCGGTTTTTATACACTAAATTATACCCTACCATCTCCTAGTGAGAGGGTGTTGGAGGAGCCATGTGGTAAGAAAAATACTATGTTTCCTTCCCTATTTTTTATTTTTAGTTTCTGTAAGTATAAAAAGTATATAGCTATAAATTCCTCTCAATGAAAATTATAAAAGTAAATAATTAGCAATATTAAAACATAGTAGAATTATTCTATTTTGTAGATATAAAGTAAAAAAAATTCATGTTTTCCCTATAAACTAATCATATTATATTTTACATATATATCAAAGATTTGATCTTCTACAAAAATGCTATATCAATGAATTAATTTGGTACACAAGTGATCTTGGTCCTCAGAAGTTATATGCCAATGGAATATCATATCTAGAAACTTCTGTGAACCTAAGCAGGATTCTAGCATAGTGGGATTTTGTATCTATTGTCCATGTTTCAGAACTAGAGAACTAGTGAAATAAAATTCGAAGGAGTTCACACTCAGAGAGGTGGTATTTGGGAGATGAGAGTAAGTTGTTGATATTAGATGATCATGATAATGTATAGTAACCAATGTTATGTTAAATGAGAACTTGTTAAAATGCACTGAATTGGAGAAAAAAGACATAACAATTAGGTCATTGTTCCTGGAATTATTTAATTAAACAGCTAAATTGTAGAAGAATGGAAATCTCTAGAATATATGTAAATCCACATACTTTTAAAAAATGTCAACAATACGATAATGCCATTTCAGTTGATTCTAATAGTCCTACTTTCTAATGGAGATACATTTCAGGGGACATTTATAAAAGGAATGGCATAAAAGGTAACACTGAGGCAGAGAATTATCTAAGTATGTTGAGAAAGAGAAAATAGTAAGGCAGACAGTATGTTAGGTAAATCGTTCATCAATAATTTATCAAAAATTGGGGATATGATTGGGGATATAGACTCTGAATGATCACCCTAGTGCAATTGTCAATAATATGGAAATAGCTCTTGATCAATGATACATGTAAAACCCAGGGGAATTGTGAATCGGCTCTGGGGGCGTGGCAGTTCAGAGGGGAGGGAAAGAACATGAATCATGTAATCATGGAAAAATATTTAAACTAATTAATTAAATAAAATTTGCAAATAAAAATAATAATTTATCAAAAAACAAACGTAAGAATTGCACAAAATGAGAAGAACCTGGTGTGGAAGATGGAGATATATGCATTATGAGAAGAAATCTGTAGTAGTGAAATTATAGAACCATTAAAAAATAGATACAGATTGATACATACAATAGTGTGTAATACATGAATCTCCAAATGCATATACCTCATAGAAAACATAGACTCAGCTATATATTCAAGTCACCTCTTAATTCTATAGGCTCTCTCTATGATTACAAAATACATGTGAATTGGTGAACTTCATGGAGTGAAGAGATTTTTCCATACATCACATGAATCTAAATCCAAGCACAATAACTTTAACAGACTAATAAGCAATTACATATCTGGCATATAGAGCCAGTGTTTATAAATATTTATTGAATGATAGATGGTGAAAAATAATTCCAGTACTGATATTATTTTTCTCCTTTTACAAGCATGACCTACAACATTCCAAAGAATGCATTCCATTGGGAAGTTTAGGTTTCTTCCTATGCTTTCATTACTCAGTCAAATCACTATTTCAGCTTCCTGACTGTCCCTACTTAGGGATGATGCTCTGCACCATTCTCCCAAGTATGATGATTAGTAATTATACTTAATTTTACTGAAGAATGTAAACAAAAACATACACTTACATGTGTATCAATGTGTGCATGTATAACATACATATATGATACATTATATTTACCCATCATGCATATGTATGTAAGAAAAGCAAATAACTCATTTCTTACCCAAAGAACAGATACTCCAAATGTAGAAGGAAAGAAGAAAGCATTTAAAAATTGCTTAAATGCACACATCCACTACAAACTTTGTCATCTTGTTAGCATAGCACATTCCAAAGTTTAATTACCTTCTTACTCATGAATTTTTAAATGTTAAAATAAAAGATTTTAACTTAATTGCAGACATTGTAATTAGAATCTTTAATTATAGTTTAGTCCTGAAACTTTACTTGGACAATTAGAGTGGCTAATGATTTTGAGATAATAATGTGTGTTTTATTGTTACTAATTGTCTTTGTGAAGATACTTTTCCCTCTTAAACTAATGCCATCATGAATGTACATCAGTGACCTACACAGATATATTTGGCAGTTTCAGTTCTGTTTTTAACTGTATATTCTGCATAAAATGAGACTGCATGGATGAATCTGATGCAAGGAGAATCTGCTTGGTTCTGCACTTTATTTCAGTGATAATTTTCTGTTTTGCAAAATTGCATTTTAGTGACATTAGTACAGCATCTCATATACTCATTGACTAAGAACTAGAAGGGATTACAGAGAGCATCTCCCTAGCTTCTGTATTTTGCTGATAAGGAAACATTGTTTCTGGTGAAAACTCAGCATAATTAGTGAAAAGAATTGTAGCCTGGAGGTTTAAGGACATGAGTTCAATAATGTGCCACCTGTTGGTTATACTTGAAGAAGTCATTCTATCTCTGTTCTCTATTGTGAAGTCATGGAGTTGAAAGAGGTAATCTGTACAGTTTCTTGTGCTTAAATGCAGTTAAAGTTGATGTACTTAAAGTAATACTTCTTTAATTTCTACATACCTTCCTAAAGTTACTTTTTTAATATATCCCCAAAACAGAGGTTTTTTTCCCCTCTTAAGTATAATATAAAAGCTTCAACCTTTTTTCCACTGATTTTCCTGATTTTCCATTATTGAAATTTCCTTATTGTTCAAAATGCATAATCATTCACTTTGGTTGCCATTTTGACCACACTTATCTTTTAATAAAAAGCTCTTTGTATCTTTTTAATGAGTATCTATTGCCTCAAACTGATTTCTTGATCACCACATTAAAAATTCCCTACATCTTCTCTTCCATTCAGTAATTCCTTACATCATGTCAACTTTTAGACAACCTTCCACCTTTCACTGAGAACCTCTCTCAAAGCATTTGGAAATAAGCATATACATTGTAGATGGGTTGTATAAGAAGTGCCACTGTCCTCAAAGATCTTGTCACACAAAATGATAATCATATCAAAGGTGAAAAGAACAAGATGAAAGTGAAGAACTGATACATAGACAAAGCAAGAATTTTGTTTTTTAATGTATTAATTTGACACAAAACACTAAGTTGGCCAAAATTGTGAATCCCATTACCATAAATACCAGCTATCTTTTCTCAGTACAACAGTTAACTTCCCACTTGGCTCCAGTCAACTACTTCTCATATGCATGTTAATGATTTATATTAGAGAACTGGGAGAATATGAAAATTCAGGGAAAAATCATTCTGGTTATGGGAAAGAACTCAAAATGGTACCTTCCCCTGAAAGTGGAATAACAGTATCTCCTTTGTAAATAAAGCAAAAATTGTCCTTCTCCTGAAGTAAACATGGATCATCTATAACACATGAATGTCATCTTGGTTTCTACAGGCTGACTTTGTAGCCTTCTGTATTCTTTTGTGACTTCAGAACTACATTCATAATATTCCTCTGTATTCTATCATCCATTGTTGCCATTAATCATTTAAAAAGTCAAACTTACCTTCTCCTCAATATTTGAAGCACAAATTAATATAACAAAAGAGCTTTTGAATGAAGTGATCCAGTGGATTTTCCTTATTTCCCTTTAATCTCTTAAAGTAGACTTCTCTGCCAATAGAAATTAAGGTTATACTGCCTATTTAGTTTTAGTGGGTCAACAAAATAATCCATATTCATCCTCCACTTACAAAAAGGCTGGTTTGGCAATAATTATTCACCACACAAGATGCATGCCATATTGTAGGTCTCAAAATTCCTTCTTAAAGAAAACTCTCTCTATAAATTGCTTTTTTAAGTTCTATACTTTTTATACACATCAGAATCTGTTAATCAATCGATAAATTGCCATCCAAAACTGAACTGATTTGTGTTTATTCAAAGTCTAAGAAATTATAAGGCATCTCTTCTGAATTTGATAAGAATTCCTTTCCTTCTACCATTAAATTTTAGGCTTACAAGTTACAGAACATTTTACCTTATCCACTGACATAACAAATCACAATCATTCCAATATCACTTATATTAGTTGCTGTTATAAGGGGTTTTGAATAGTTAGAAGCATTCAAAATAGCTTTAAAATCTAAATCCAATTTCAGTATTACATATGCTTCTTGAAATTCTCATATTCAATTATTTGTATCTGATTTACTTTTCCATTAAATCCTATTCATTAATCCTATTTATTATTAATTAAGCTCCCAAATAAGAGATCATCCTATAACAGCTCATCAATTTTTCTAATGACTACTTCCTTCAGTTTCTGAAATTGTTAGGACCTGATAATTTTTATTTAGTCTTATTATGCAAGAATCTGATATAGATAAATACAGGTCTTATGCATTTTTATAACATTCAATTCAGCAAAAACATAATACACATCAATTATAAACAATGTGCTGGTAGGCACTACATATGAAAAGTAAAAAATAAAAATAGTCTATACCCTTGAACTGTTTACATTATAAATGGAGGATATAAATCACACAAATAAATACAATATTCATTCAAATTCATTTGAAGAGGGACTGTGTGACAGGCAAAGCCTTTTTTTTTTTTTAGAGCTAATAAATAATCGGTACTTTGAAGGAATCTTGACTGTTAGACAAATGAAATAGAACATCCAGACTGACTTGTGGAGGCACTAAGAGGACTAAGTAGATACAATACTAGAGGTTAATCAGGAAGATCTGTTTTAATCCTGTCTCTGACACTTACTAGTTCTTTGATCCTGGAAAAGTCAATTAACTTCTCAACCTCAGTTTTCTCATTTGAAAAGTGAGGATAATAATAGCATCCGCCTCAGAAGGTTGTTGCAAGGATTGAGATAATGCTTGAAAAAGTATTTTAATACTTTCAAAATATATAAATGATGGTTTGATAAATGTTGTACAATCCAAAATATTTGGGTTTTTTGCATTTTTCCAAAGCCATAAAGGCAAGAGATTGAATGTTCTATACTAGGAACAGCAAGTGAGCAATTTTTATTGAAATAGAGAGTATACAGAAGTAATGAATAAGATTAAATAAGTAGGTGGGAGTCATATTGTGAAAGGATTTAAATATGAAACTAATGAAAAACACATGCATGCAAATGGCATGTGCATTTTATTCACGTTTATGTACATATATGTGTGCACACATATGTATACATATATTTCTATAGGCATATTTATATATTCAAATATAATGTGTGAATATAATATTGCTCATATGTACAATATGTGCACATAATACACAGAATATTATATGGTGTTATATGCTATGATTATATGCACAATATAAATTAATAAATACTGTATCCACATGTATATTGCATACACATATATTATTCACATATATACATGTGCATTTGATTCTCACTTTGATATTTAAAGCCCTTTACAGACTCCCACTTATTTTTTCATATTACTCATATTACCAAATTATTTCTTAAAATTCATCCTTCTATATGTTTCAATCAAAATGATCTTCTAATTGTCCCTAGTAAAGCAAAAAAACAAACAATTTATTTACTAATTAATCTATCAATTTATCTATACATATATAATAAAAAATGAGAGGAGGTGCAGAAATAGAATTTTCTTTCTTAGGTAATAAGTTATTAATGATTATAATTGTTAATATTAACAATTGTTGGCAAATTGGAGATTATTATTAGAGATATTGGTATTTGGGTGACTCATACCAGAGGTGTGTTGGAGCCAGTTCAAATTGACAAGCCAATAATTAAATTTTCAGTGTGAGCATTAATAGCTCCGAAATTACTAAACATTACAAATCGAGGGTTGATTTATTTTGTTGACTTTCTAAACTTAAGACAGTGCTGTAGAAAATGTTAATAATGCAGATTAAACTGAAATGTGTTTTCTGAATCTATTTTCTTTTTCTGGAGTCAGTTGTTAAACATTTATTGGCACCTTGATACATAGAAAATATTCAGAGGCTTATGTCAAGCATGAAGTTGATAATATAATATTGGAGTTCAATGTTGGGAGCCTTAGAACTGGGTAGGAAAATTTGAAAGGAATCTGCAGAAAGATGATAATCAAAGCCATGGGAGTTAGTGAGGTCACCAAGGGATAGAGTATAATTGAGAGCTGAGAAAAGGGCCAAAGACAGAGTCTTGGTGTGTGACTTAATGGGAAGGAAGTTAATTATGTTGCAGCCTAGCATACTGAGGAGAATCAAGAGTACGGTGTCACAGAAACTAAAGAAAGAAAAAGTGTCCAAAGGATAAGACAGAGAGTGTCAAAATCTACAGAGGAGAAAAAAATGAGGGCTGAGAAATATCAAAGGAGTTAACATTTGGGATATCTAATAACCTTAAAAAAAAACATTAAGAGGGAGGCTGTCATTTGCAAGGAAGTAAGAAGAGAATGGAGGCTGGAGAGATAGACAATGAATAAACTTCTTTTAAAGAGTTTAACTGTGAAAAGAAGAAAGAGGTTCGTACAGTAATTTGAAGGCTAGAAGTTAGAGGTATGGATTCAAGGGTTCTTGATCATGAATATGACAAATCATGAATATAAGATCATGGAATACATATGCCTGCAAGAGCATGAGAGGAAATGAAGATGCAATTAATAGCTGCTAAGGTTGTTTTAGAATTAGTAGATCAGGGCATTCAAGGAGAAAATGACACGAGTTTTGACACTGATTGATGTAGGGGAAGGTGTTGGAAGAGAAGAATACTGTGACCTAAGAACTGAATTCCCCATACAAGAATGAATAATGGTCTGGAGGTGAGTGGGACACAACAATAAGGATTTGAACTAAGTTCTAAAGACAGATGTAGTTACTCTCCAAGGAATTAAGGTTGCTGAGTATTAATTCTAAAGGAATAGGCAGAGAAAAGGGGCATTAGGAACTGGAAAGTATGCCCCAGAATAGAGTCCTCTAGGGAGAAATAGGTTCCAATGAAGGAATGGAAGTGGAAAGTAGAAAGAAATGGAAAGAGTGTGAAGAAATTCCCATTTTCCAAGAACAATTCTTGATAGATTGAGCACATCTTGAAATGTTTCAAATGCCCTGTTACACAACAGCTAAATATATCTCTATTTGCTCTGCAGTCTGGAAAATGTCCCTAACCCACTGAGTGAACCATTAACCAGCCTGAGGAAAGAAGTAAATAAATTCCTTTGTCCAAAGGGTAAGATATACTGAATCCATAATCTAATATTACTGAAGTTATTTGAAGCTTGAATTTTTCATCCAAGACCATTTTGTCCAAACCCTTTACTTAAAAAATAGTTAAGATAACTTTAGCAATCCCTTACTATCCTAACAATATGCTCAATATGGTATAAGATATATATTAAATTAAGTTAATAAAATTAAATTTCTATAATCCATTCAGGTTCTAATTTTGTTGGTCCAATTTGGAATGAGAGAGAAATGCAAGTCCAGGGACTTGTGATGAGTATTAAAGCCTTAGACTTCTCATTTATTCAACTTCCTTTTAAATGTCATCCAACACCTTCAAATAGACTTTCTAATATAACTAGATTATTGTCTATTGAATCTTCAGTATGGAAAACACTAAAATAATTCTACTATGAAATATATCTATTTACTCCTTTAGTCCAGACAGAATTCTGTCTCTTTCTGATGGCGGGAAAATCAGATTACCTTATTTGTCTATGCAAAAATTTCCTAAGCAATAAGTATGTTGATATGTCTTCCTCCTCAGATATTGTTTCCCAGTAAAAGATGTCACTATAACTCCAGAACTAATTCTGATAGCATTGTTTTCAATTGAATACTCAGTCTTCTATGCTAGAAGTTGCTTGACCTCTCCCCTTCCCCCTATCTTATCACCAATCATGCCTTATCAAATTCCAAACTTTGGATTAGCCCCCTATCTGCTGCCTTTGCTTTTAATCATATGATGTTGAACTGTTGAAGAAAATTCAGGAAACCATGCTGACTGGACTGATTTAGGTTGCAAAATTCAACTGAGTTCTCATTGTGCCAAAGCAAAGCTTTTAAATCTCTGTAATCTATTCATTACTTCACTCACCACAGTGCCTTTTCCAAACCTTTACATTTTCCTAGTACTTTCTGTAGCATCCCTCTCTCCCATCTAGTTGTAATCTCTGATTCAATTATCTCTCCACTCCAGTTCATCTTCCATTAAGATGACAATATGATCTTTCTGACATCTGACCATGTCATTCTCTTAGTCTTTATTTTGTCTAAGATCAAAAAGAAAATCTAATCCTTCCCTTAAAATACCTAACAGCTTAGTCCATACCTACCTTTCAAATCTTGAGAAATTTTACTCCCCTTTATGTACTTTATAATTTAGTAACACTGATCTTCTGCTTTTCTTCAAACCTCTTTTGATCCCTTTTCACTAATTCTTCTCCATATCTGAAATTCACTCCCTTCTTATCTCCATCTCCTGGTTTTCCCTGGCTTCCTTTAAGTCCAAGTTCAAGTCCAGCCATATAGAAGAAGGCCTTACTGGCCCTTACACTCATTGCTATATTGCTTTTCATCTGATATAACTTCAACTTAGCCCTTTATATATCTTGCATGTACAGAGTTGTTTGCAAATTTTATTGCCAATTAGAATATATTCTCCTTGAAAGCATAAAGATTTTGCTTTCCTTTATATTCTCAATTCTTAGCACAGTTCCTTGTAATGAGTAAGTATTTAATAAGTTCTTGTTGGCTTGACTTATGTTAATGTTTCATAATGCTTGAGATAACCTTTTCTTTAAAGGAACATTTATCTAAATATGCCAAATGCATGTGAACATAAAAAAGAAGTGAGATATAGAGAAGGGGTCTAAAAGAATGAATAAAACTTGTGTTCAAGTTTTGCCTCTAACTTATGCTATCTAAATGACTATGGACAATTTACTTAAAGTCTGAGGGACCCCTGATAATTCTCTGAAACTAAACATTCTCAATGATTTACTAATCTACATCTCATGACTAAGTTTGTTAAAGGGAATTCTATAGTCCATTGAAATAACAAATCTAATTTTTTGAAGTGCTCAAAAATAAAAGTTTTGCAAATACGTTTAAATTATGTCATCAATTCTTCAGAGGTACTGATCCAGAAACAGGAAAACTAGATACCTGTCATCACCAAAAACTCTACTAATTCCACTAACTTGAGAGTTTGTAGGTATTATAGTGGGCAAGTTTGATATTCTTTATCCCAATTCAATTCAATAAATATTTATTAAGTGCCTACTATGTGTTAGGCATTGTGCTAATTAATGAAAAGGAAGAGAGTCACTGCCCTCAAAGAGCTTACAATCTAGTAGGATAAGGCAGTTCACAAAAGGAGTCAAGAAAACAGGGGGCAGAGACTCCAGAGACTACTATACATTCTAAATATAGAGGGGTATCTTGTTTCTCGAAGTTGAAAACAGGCAGAGCATCAGATGCAAATGGAATACCTCCCTCATAAAGACACAGTTAGTTGTCAGTCCTATATTCCTCACCCATTTTAATATTACTATCATAATCTCTCTTTGAGGAATTTGTAGACATGCTTATTCATTATGTGTAAAATGTATGTAATATGTAAGTATTACAAAAAAGATACGTAAATAGTCATGGGAGAAGGACAAATGAATTTGGAAACAATTTTTGTTTGAGCTAAAAGTTATATCCTTTTAATTAATCCTTAGTATTGTGTTCAAGCTTACATAATGAGAAGCAGACATTCTGGCATAAAATTTGTGTAGATAAATTTAGGCAGCAAAATCTGAACTGGTATCTTTCTGAAGACATGCTTCAACAAAACAGTCACAATAGAAAGAGGGAGGTTAAAATCAAGATAATCAATTACTAAGCAAGATGAAAATCTTTTGTGTGAAATTTGACAGACCAAATATTTACCATTACACAATTGACTTAAAGTTTGGTTCTAAAGTATTTCTATTCTGTGGGATTGTTTTGTCTTGTTCATTTTCCCTAGAGAATTAAAGGTTGATAAGAAAGAAAATGGTAGGAATCAGAAGTATTTATCCTAAAAACTTTGGTAAATGGTATTGATCTTATGGATGGACAAAATTTGTAAAACTGATTAGGAATTACTCAGAGATAGGTGATTAAGAGACCAAAGTCTGCAGAATATCCCTACAATCAACAACAAGAAATTTTTAGACAAGTTGAGATAAAGATTAAAAAAAAAAGGTTGCAAGCACTATTTACAGAAAACCATATAAGGAACAATATGGAATAATCATTTTTCATTTGGGCAGAAAAAATAGACCCTAATAGTATCTTCAAAATTAAAAATATGAGGTTTAACATTAATAAATGGTATTGGGACAGTTACAATCAAATAATCAAAATATTCTTTTAAATAAGGACTTACCATATCTGTGTCTGAGACAGGGCCAAAGCTTGTCACATAGATATTTGTGAAGACTTCAGTAATGCTGTCTGATTTAATGAAAAAAGAAGACATTTTAATATAGATAATAAAAATTTAAAAAGGCACATTATAATGGAATATTTTAGTATGATATTTAGGAAATTCTGTCATAATAGATATTTATGCATATTTTGTATACACACATATGGACATATAAATAATCCCTTCTTTACTTTCACAAGCAACAAACCCATAAAATAACCATTTTGTTGGATTTTTAATAGGAGCCTATCCAAATTCTAAATATAAGATGTTTTAATAGCAGCTCTATTACACTCTGTTGCAGATCATAGCTATTAAGGGCAGACTATTTCAAGTCTGCTTCTCCATAATAAACAGCTTCTTCAGAAACCATCTTAAGAAAACAAAGCTTACAATAAAATCACCAAAAGTGCTAAAAATAAAACATACTTACTTTTGAAAAGTGTGGCTATTTGATTTTTAGATTAAAAACAATTTCAAACATAAAAATTTCTTCAAGAAATGAACTTAGCTTTTTCAGTTAAAAATAAGTGTTTTTCCTCCTTGAATTTCTAAAAATAAACTATTATTCATTATAAACAAATACAATTTGTTCTAATAAGAATAGATCTGTTATTTAATTATACACCACATATAAAACCTAACAATTTATAATAGTTGGATAAAATATCTTCTGTAATAAACTATTCTTGAACAACAATGGCTTTTGGTAACTGAATTCTTAAAATGCTTAACAGATAACTAAGATGATAGAAAAAATGTCTCAATTTATAAATAACATTTCTTTGCTTACTCTTAAAATAAGCCAAATAAATTATGTAAAATGTAAGATCTTATTGAGGAATTAAGTTTCAGAGAGTTTTTCAGGATTTTGTATATATTTGCTCAAATTCTCTTATACTTCCTATATATTCATGATGGTACAACATTCAGAAAGATGAACTTCATAATCTATTCCTGTATTTGCTTGTAAGCAAGGCCAGTAAACCATCATGAGAAGTCAATGTAATGTGTACTCTGATTTGTTTTGCTTATATCTAACAGCAAGGGCAGAAATGTTTTTCTGAGCAACTAGAAAATTTTAGTGACTAGCACAATTTTTTCTCAGAGCATTCTAGTTCAAGTGACTTTGTTTTGTTTTGTTTTGTTTTTTAATTCTGGTGAGTTTTTCTAATGAAAAAGAGACTTGTGGTCACAGGTATCTAACGAAAACTTTGCAAAGGTTATTTTAGATGCCAGAAAAGGAACTTAGAAATAATACCCTAATGTTATATTATTTCATATCTCGCATTCTTTGTTTCTTATGCTCAATAAATATATGTTGAATGGATGAATCAACTTGAGGCTCATTACGGGCACAATCCTGTGAAACCAATAGCCAAAAAAGGGTGTCAATAAAATGTCAAGCATTCTCGTAGATTTATCAGATATTAGGAAGAACATGCAAGTCATCATGAGAATTACTGGAAATAATAGAGATATAAAACCATCTCCTTCCAAAATGAAAACAAAACAAGTTGGTATATCAGTGCGATGAACATATGCAATGATTTTATCATGTATATGAAGTTTCAGAAAGTGGTAACAAATTATTATGATGATATGTAGTTTCTATGTGAGGTAAGGGTAAAATGGTTTGAATGATTCAATTGGGCATTACAACTTCCATTAGCTATTACCAAATTTTTGAAATGTATAAAGGGTAGCAATAGGGTGGACTTGGGCTTGGTCATGACAATGAGAATCATAGATTTTACATTTTAAAAGAAATTTTAATTTTATCTAACTCTACTCTTCTTTTTAAAAATGAAGAATCTGAGTCTAAAAGTCATCTAAAAATCTTAAAATCATTTACTTTAGTAGAGGCAGCTTCTGAATTAGAACCTAAGTTTATGATTCTCAATTCAATCCTCTTTCAACTGCATCTTAAGTGTTACATGTGCATGAATTAATTAATTTAAACAAAATTTATCATGTATTTACTTTACACCATGCACTGTGCCATGTGCTAAAGATATAAATATACAAAAAAAAAGAGTCTGACCTTAAAAAGATTGCATTCTAATGGGGGAAACAACATACATAAAGAAGTAGTGAACAGGGAGAGTTATAGACAAGTGCTGTATAACCTTAAAGTGATAGATAATATGGATTATATTAATGACCAAAAGCAGGTATTTTTCCAGTAGGGTTACATCTAGGAAACTATGTGCTTTTATTTATCTTAACCTTCTAGGGACAACTCTTCCAAACATGATTTATTTTTCAATACACACGTACATACAAACACATTATACATAGCTATAGAAAAAAAAAGAAATAGCTATATAAATGATAGATACCATTATGTATCTATCTACAGATGTTTGTGTGTTTATTTTTTGTATCATATGAGGGACATTTCAAAGAGCCAACAACAGTCAAGAGTCACAATATTTCAGTTTAGCATCTCTCAGAACTTATGTATGAATTATGTGTAACTTAAACCTTTTAAGTCTGATCTCACTTTTACCAACTACTCTTTCTGAATCATCCTCCCTTTTCACTTCTTGGAAATTCTCATCCAAATATTCCACTCTATCACAGTTACTGAAGCTCAATTCTAATTCATTACCCTACAATCCCTCACCCTTCAACACCTCCTGTGATGAATCTTCACTTTCCCACCCCTCTGTTTTCATGCTGCTCAGGCAAGGAAAAATGCATTCCTGGAATCTCATAATAGGAACATAGAGTCAGTTGCCACAAAGAAACATTATAAACAGTAGTTAGGTCCTAGATTTCTGTAATTTAGGTATATTATATATTATGAGAGTCAGCTGTGGAGTAGCATATAAAGTACTGGCCTTGGAGTCAGGAGAACCTGGGTTCAAGTCTTATCTCTGCTTTATTCTGGTTGTGTGACTGTGCGATTTAATATCTCAGGATCCCAGTCAACCAAATCTTAAGCACCAAAACACTTTCCATTTTGCTTTGATAGAGAATTTCCTGAACAGATGGAGCCAGAGTTCTAGACAACAAACTTAGGGTAAAATAGAACAGTAGATTAGTAAACTTGCCTGATAATCTGATCACCTAAGATTCTTTTAATGAGATTATTTTAAAAATTTTTATGTTGTTGTCAATCAACATAAAAATAGCTTTTCAGGTATAATTCATTCTAAAATTGAAGAATGACTATAATTATATAATTATCTGTTTAAAATACTTCAAGATGTTATGGTTAAGAGAAAAAAGTTAGAAAGTTTTCTTTGAAGTTAGTTTGATATTTTCTACTTTTATTCAATCCTCAAATATGTCAACAAAATTAATAACAGAGTCCCTTCACCCATATTTTTAGTAATCTCATCATTCAGAAATACTTAAATAACAGAGGTAAAAAAGAAGTAAAATAACTGGAAATGCTATGAGAACATTCATCAACTTAATTGAAACATACACTATAACACAAAGTACAACAAGTACTTATATATTCAGCTACCTCAAAGGGTTACAAAAATTTAAGGCCATGGGAGAAATAAACAGAAAAAAACAGCCTCAAGAAGCTTGCTATCCAGTTCACAAATAAAATTTGAACTTTTCACATCCCAGTTGTGTAATAATGCTTAATAGATACCTCCATAAATAATGTCTTTCAAAATTTGTGTTCAATTTTTTTTTACATTTTTATATTCCCAGGCAATTATTTTCTTCTAGTGTCTTGTAAAGAACAGTTAAAAATAATCACATTTCCCTTATATTATGATATTATCTACTATTTATTATTTGACATATCTTATACATAATTTATATTATTATATTTTATTAATATATTATACTAAATAATATATATACATATATATAACCATTCCATTTTTAGGCTGTGTATGCATTATCTCAATAAATGCTTGTTGAGTCATATTACATTGTTTCTTACTTAAATTGCCTTTACTCAAAGACAATCTGAGCCTTTAAAAAGCCTTGGAGAGAATGTATATAATAGAAAATCTATCAATATTTGTTTCTTTGAATCAAAATAGGAAATTCAAAGCAAAAATTTGATTTTGATCAGAACAACAATAGAATATAAATTCATTGAAAATTTTACATTTTGTCTTTACAGCCCTACTGCCCTGAATAATACCTATTAGGTACTTAATAAGTACTGAAGAATTGATTTGGGCTATAAAATTAAGTTAATTGCTTTGGCTAGGAACTGTCAATATTCTAGACCTGAGCCTTAGACTTCAGTGAGCTCAGTCATTTGGGGTTTCAATAGCTCCTATTTTTAGTCATTCCAGAATTCTCTGGTTCTAGATTTTAATCTTAAATTCCTTTCTGTATTTGAGATCCAATCATGAAATGTCAACTTCAACACTATATCTCTAGACTAGCCCCTGAGCTGGCTTAGCTCCCTAAATTCAGAGATTCGTTTCACTTATTCTTTCTGTAGACCCACTTAAGATGTCACAGTATCTAGGTGCCCATTTCTGGTGACTTTTTTCCCACTGCCCTTCTTCCCCCACCTTTTTTTCTAACTTTCCAGAAGGTATTTTCCAGTGTTGATTTCCAATGAGAAAGATAACAGAAATTTAGATCCAATAAAACAATACAAGTTAGAAATGCATTTAAGTGGAGGTGGAGCCAAGATGGCAAAGAAGGTACAGGGACCTCTCTGATTTTTAACAAATTGTCTTCTAAAAAGCAATGATATAATGCCTCAAAATGAATTCTGGAGCAGCAAAAGCCACAAAAAGACAAGGTGAGGTAAATTTGCAGTCCAAAATAACTTAAAAGGTCAGCTTGAGGGATCTAGTTCACTGTTGTGGAAATGGAGTGCAGGGTGCTGGGCAGGCATCAGAGAGGCAATGAATCTCCACATAACTGAAGCAAGGCATTTGTAGCCCTCTGTCACAGATAGTAATGAGGATTGGGCAGCTGTTAAGAAGGAGTTACAGAAGCCACTTTGCTTTTTTCTGGATGCAAGACGCTTGTCTTATTGCCCATGAGCAGAACCAGGTTGAAGTCCTATGTACAAGATGAGGAGGTGTGCCAGCATATACCATCGCTTGCAGACACAGGAGAGCAAAGAACCCTCACCAACATCTCAAGGGGTCTAAAAGAGTGATTGAGGTTACTTAAAAAACAGAGCACAGGCCACGAGAATATTAAACTCACCTCTCCTTATATTATGCCACCTTGGAAGAACTGAAAGCAGATAGATCCCTAGTGCCAGCTCTGAAGGCAGCTGCACAAAGAATCTGAAGCTTGAAGCAATGTTCCCTTTACCATAGTTACAGAGCCCAACTTTAAAAGCTTTTTTTTAAACTAAAAGAAAAGTAAAAGGCAAGAAAAATGAACAAGCAACAACAAAAAAGGAGGTCCCAAATATCCTGAGAAAATTAATACCTGAAAAACAGAATAGGCCATTTGGTAAGAGACATAAAAATCCAGATAGAACTCCTTAAAAAGCAGAATCTGCCAAATATAAAAGATAAACAAAAAATGCAACAAAGAGAAAAATTACTTGAAAGCAGAATTGGACCTTCAGAAAAAGAGGTACAAAAATTCACTGAGGAAAAGAATTTTATATAAAGTAGAATTGGCCACATGGAAAAGGAGATACAAAAGATGTCTAAAGAAAATTATGTCTTAAAATTTAGAATTAGGCAAGTAGAAGCTAATGACTTCATGATACATCAAAAATATTCAAAGAAAGGCAAATATATATATATATATATGTACATATATATGTACATATATATATAAGAAATTTTGCAATTTCTCATTGGAAAATCAACTGACTTGGAAAATAAATTAAGGAGAAATAATTTAAGAATTATTGGACTACCTGAAAGCCATTTTCAAAAAAAAAAAGATCTTAGATATCATTTTTAAGAAATCATCAAGGAAAACTGCCCCATTATTCTGGGACCAGAGAACAAAATAGAAAATGAAAAAAAAAAAACACATCAATCACTTTTAGAAAGAGATTCTAAAAAGATAACTTCCTGGAATATTCTAGCCAAATTCCCAGGTCAATGAGAAAATTTTGCAAGTGACCAAAAAAGAAACAATTCAAAAACCATATAGCCTCTGTCAGGATAGCACAAGACTTATCAGCTTCTATACTAAAATATTGGAGATCATAAAATATCATATTCCAGAGAGCAAAAGAGCTAGTATTTAAACTTGGAATACAAAATCGATCCTTTTGGAAAAGAAGTACAAAAATTTACCTAAGAAAATAACTTTTTACAAAGTTGAATTTGCCAAATGGAAAATAAGGTATAAAAGCTCACTCAGGAATCCAAATAAAGCCCCCAAATAAGGAAGAGACTTGTAAAAAAATATTTATAGCCTCACTCTTTGTGGTGGCAAAAAATTGGAAAAAGAGAGGGTGTCCATTGATTGGGAATGGCTGAATAAATTGTGGTATCTGAAGGTGATGGAATATTATTGTGCTGAAAAGAATAATGAACTGGAGGAATTCCATGTGAACTAGAAAGACCTCCAAGAATTGATGCAGAGCAAATGGAGCAGAACCAGGAGAACATTATACAAGAGAGTGATACATTATGGCACAATCAAATATAATAGACTTTTCTACTAATAGCAATGCAATGACCCTGGACAATCCAAAGGAACTTATGAGAAAGAATGCTATCCACATCAAGAGAAAGAACTATGGAAGCAGAAATGCAGAAGGAAAACATATGATCAATCATGTAGTTCAATAGGGATATGATTAGGGTTTTGATATAAAAATGTTATATTAAAATGTTTAATGTTAAAATGATGTTAAAAATCACTCTTCTACAAATATGAATAACATGGAAATAGGTTTAAAACAATGATACATGTATAACACAATGGAATTGCTCCAGGAGGTGGGTGGGCAGGGAGGAAAAAGGAGAGGGATCATAACTCATATAACTATGGAAAAATATTCTAAATTTTAAAAAGGGGAAAAAAGAATCATTTACCCAGAAAAAAAAAACAGCATAATCCTTCAGGGGCAAAAACAAATATTCAATGAAATAAAGGACTTTCAAACATTCCTGATGAAAAGATCAGAGCTAAATGGAAAATTTGACTTTCAAAGAAGCATAAAAGGTAAATAACAAAGAGAATCAAAAGACATTCAATGAAGTTAAATTGTATACATCCCTAAATGGGAAAATGATTATTGTAATGTCAAAGAACTTTGTCATTATTAGGGCTGTTAGAAAGATATGCAAAGAGTGTGAGAGTGTGAGTTAAAGACGATGGGATGATATGAAAAATTAAATTAAGTCATGAGAAAGAGCATCACATTGAGAAAAGGGAGAAGAGAAAATAGAATGAGTTAATTATTGCACATAAAAGAAACATGAGAGAACATACACAGTAGAAAGGAAGATTGGGGAGGTAGAGAGGAGCATGTGTACCTTACTCCCATCAGAATTGGCTCAATAAGGGAAGAACATACATAACCAACATGATCCTTAAAACATCAACCTTTTAATTGTGCTACAATGTAGTTCTGTTTGAGTAGTTTATTTTTTTGAAAGAGAGTAAAAATAAGTAGATACAGATGGACTTTATGACCTATCACAAAGCCATATATTCTGTGGATGCTTGATAGAAATTAATTGAATCAATTTGAATTGTGGAGGTCATTTCCAGCCCTAATATTCTTATGATTCTATGAAAATCGGGTAAGAGAGTGAAGGTGAGAATGAAAGCATCAATGCTAGAGAGTTTCATGTAATCGTTCTTGTTGGATTAGAAAGATTATCTAATTAGCTGATATTTTCAAAACAGAAAAAGAATTCTGGACTTTGAAGTTCTTGAAGTAAAGATACCACCATAAATAAAAAAATAAGTAGTATTGCCTTAAGAACTTAATATTATCATATCTGGCTATCATAGTAATGAATTAATAACACATTAACATAGAGATTCTTTGCAAATTATCGTCTTTTTAAAGCTTTATTGAAAAAATCACCATCTTTAGACAAGTCAAAGTTAGTAATAATCTTGAAGAACCTATTATGATCTTGTGTCAAAATAATTTTGAAAATTGTCAAGTCAGTCATTTATGGAATGGTACAGCATATTAGTTGATGAATATGTGGTATGAAAGAATAACTGTCTATGTGAATCTAAAAAGAACTTTCACCAACTCTACTAGAGAATAGTAGCAAGAATTATAGTTGCAGTAGCAATATAAAATGTGTCTAACCATGCTCATTAGGCTGCAATTTGGTCGCATTTATCATGTTACATATTTGCTTCCAAATTCTGTGATATATGTATTTATAATGATATTAAATCAGAAGAGAATATGTAATAACGATTGCAATTATTCAGAAGTATGTGAAAGACAAGGGAGAATCACAGTCAACATAAATCATTATCACTATGTTTGGCATTGACTTTGACACTGACATACTGATAAAGTGTATTTGTTAAAGACTTCTGGGAAAACTAAAATAATTTGGCAGAAATTAGACTTAGATTGGCAAATTAAACCATATATTCTAAAAAGATGAGAACTTAACATTAAAGATCATAGTATAAAATTAGAAGATAAATTGTATATCTCTCAGAGTAATGGGTAGGAGAAGTATTCTTAGCCAAAAAAAGAGATGGATGCAATTTTAAAATTGTGAAAAACAAAAGTTTTCTTACTTGAAACTGAAAAAATTTGACATAGACATGATCAAAGCATTTAGAATAAGAGAAGTAGGGGCAGCTGGGTCTCTCAGTGGATTGAGAGCCAGATTCAGAGACAGGAGGTCCTGGGTTCAAATTTGACCCCAGACACTTCCTAGCTATGTGACCCCAGGCAAGTCACACAATTGCCTAACCCTTACCATTCTTCTGCCTTGGAACAAATTCATAGTAGTGATTCCAAGACAGAAGGTAGGGTTTTAAAAAAAGAAGAATAAAAGTAGTTGTCAAAAGGGGAAAAATTCATATCATATTCATCTTTTTAAGTGTTTGGTATTCAAGATAATATAAACCACACATGTGTCTGCACATATGTATATATGTAAGTTTGTAAATACAATTAAGCTATAAACTAATGGATAATTTAATGAAGGATATAAAAACAGTTCCCAAAAGATTTATTTAAATGTGTTCACTACAAACGAATATTCCAAATCACTAATTAAAAGAAAAAAGCAAATTAAAAAATACTCTGAGGTTTTACCTGAAAAACTACAAGTTGGCAAAATGAGAAAAATGGTAATAGTCAATGTTTGGAGGGGATGTGGAAGGATAGGCATATCATTTGTGCTATTGGTTGAGATGTGAAATGTTATCATGATTTTGGAAAGCAATTTTGAATTAAGCAAATAAAGTGACCAAAATATGTATTTCCTTTTAACTAGATTTTATTTCCTTGTTCATTTCTCAAGGAAGCCTTTGATAAGAAGAAAGTCCTCATATGCTCCAAACTATTTATAGTAGTATTTTTGTGACAAATAAGTCTTATAAATGAAGCAGGTGTCCATCAGTTAGGGAATAGCAAAACAAATCATGAGATATTGCTGCACATTGCAGTGATCTGTTAGCACCAAAACCAAAAGAACCTCCTACTTTTCTTTTCATTTTCAAATCCATTTAATTATTAGTTCCCAGTGCCTTTTGTTGATATTTTCACATTTGTTCACAATATTCTGGTTTGTATTCTGTTCATTTGAATATTATTTTAATCACTCTTATAAGATTGAAGATTTTTTGAGGGAAAGTCTTAATCATTCTTGTATCTTGCAGAGCATCTAGTATAGTATGCTGTACATAAAAGTCTCTTTGGTATTATTTTTGTTAATTATATAGAGTCTGCTTCTTTGTCTCTGTGTTTCTTTATGTGTGTATATATGTATATATGTATATGTACATGTACA
Organism: Gracilinanus agilis; assembly: GCF_016433145.1. Lineage (NCBI taxonomy): Eukaryota > Metazoa > Chordata > Mammalia > Didelphimorphia > Didelphidae > Gracilinanus > Gracilinanus agilis. Next base: position 169,121,333 of record NC_058135.1, on the reverse strand, counting down.
TAAACATTTCATATTTATATTGGAAAAAATGACAACCTTTGACTTGGGAAGACCTAGTTTCAATTTATTCCTTTGACATACACTAAATATGTGTCCCTGACAAGCTGCTGTATCCTTTAGGGCTCCCCAAAAAATCCCTACAGGTAAATGTTCACAATACTTACCTACCTGCAATTACAAAGTGAGATTTTTATACCAAAAATGGCTCATGCTAATGAAATTATTCTTCTTCAGATCCAGATAATGGAAATATTCACAACTCTTCCACTCATATATTGCCTTTCAGTAATGTTTACCTATGTCAAAGTCTTTCCTTGTGATTATAATATTTAATCCCCATAATATCCTTTTAAGTTTGGTAATAAGAATTGTTCTCTCCATTTTGAAGATGAGGGGAGAAAAAGGTTATCTTGATCAAAACTGCACAACTAATAAAAGTCAGATCTAAGATTTGGACCTGTGTGCTCTTTCCATTATGCCATTAAATAAGGAATGATAAACTGATTGTTTATTATGGATTATGTGAAGAATATAGTACAATCATTCAGCTCTACATAATTGTTAAAGTATGTTCAGCTCTACATAATTGTTAAAGTATGAATTAGTTGGAAGCAGGGAGAATAAAAGATTTATGCAATGTAGTAAACCATTTTCATCTATTTGCTTTTTACCTAAGATTTTGCTGGTATAGAGCAGTGATGGGCAAACTTTTTAAAGGGGGGGTCAAAGGGAAGGAAATGCTCATCTGTCAGTCTTTTTCTAAGGCAACTCTTTTAAAGTTTCATTGTATTGTGTCCTACTCATTGTATTCATCAGATTATGAATAATGTCACACAGCTGGATAGAACATTTCAGGGGGCCACATCTGGCCCTTGGGCCATAGTTTGCCCATCACTGGTATAGAGAATACTTAGTTAGGAAACTTCCTCAACCAATGCAGGATGCCACTGCTTCTGCCGTCTAGGCTTTAAGATTCATCAGAAGCATTGAAAGTGATTTTCCTAGATTCACAGAATCATAGAATAAAGGCAGTACATAAGCTCAGATCTCTATGACTCTTATACCTTTATATCACTCTGCTTAAAATGTAAGTATATAAAAGAGATAAAAAGGGCTATGTGATATTCCTATTAATTACCATCCTCATAAACACTTCAGCTTATTCCAGAGTTAAAGCTATTATGAGAACACTTGGTCACAAGGATTAATTAACTTGTTCAAAGTCACATAAGTTATAAATAGAAGAACTGGGTTTAAAACTCAGGTCTCTGATACTTTCCCCATAAGATATTAGAAAGACTTCATATAATAACTAATCATAACATGTGTTAGAAGTAATATTTGTTGTTTGTATATCATATAATTTTTTAGCATTTATTATAGTGGTAATTACATAATAGACCATTAGTTAAATATTTTTAATGAATTAATGAGAAAAACCCTGAAGGTAAGATAATATGATATCTGCTTCTTTGAAATATATGAATTATTTGTTAATTTATTACTATATTACAGCTATCTTTGACCTAGGAGATATGTCCTAAATTACATGGAAGATACTGATTTTCCCAGAATAAAAAAAAGAAACTGTAAATATCTAAGGCATGGTTTAAAAAACATCTTATTGATTCTAAGATCAGAACTCATACACAGTACATATCAACTCTGGACACACTGGACATATTTACTGTTGTAGTAAAATATGGATTTTGTTGTACTGTTACAACATTAGGATACATGGTCTATTTTACATATGTTGACTATGCAAGAAAACATAGGCAAAATATCAAAGTACAATTCTAAGTATAGTATGGCAATGTCCAACAGATGTTGTATTGGCAAAACAGTACTTGTCATAAAATCTACAGTTTTGCTTGGACAGTCAGATCTCATAAATGGCTGATTTTAAAATCCCGGAAAAATTTCATATAATTAGTTTAGTGGGGTCTACTATGATACTTGAGAGTGATTTTGTTTTTGAAAAAATGTAAAAAAGAGACTATCTGTTTAGTTATGCATTATTAAAACTCATTCTAGATTGGCGTACATATTATAAGATCATTTGAATATCTGAAGACAAATAAGAAACAATTATCAGGGGAGAACAGCACATTTTGGTAAGTGTGTCATAAGCACAGTCCTAAAGTTATGCCTAATGGTAGTTCTCAGACTTCACCTTTAATCAAATAAATGATAATAAATATGAATTAGGAGATCTGGACTTAAGTCCCAGCTCTACCATTCTAGACATAGTAAGCAATTTTGTAAGTTTGAGATCTAAAACCAGTATCTCTGATTCAAAATCCTTTACTTTCCCTGTAATACCATACTTCTTTGCTGATATTTATCACTGAATATTAGGCATTGGAATTACTTTTGTGTTCTATCATCAGGGCTGCCTAATATAGTATCAAATATCTATATCATATGAATCTCTATCTATCCATCTATCTATCTATCTATCTCTCTATTTGTATCTACATCTACATCTATATGTATGTGTATTTGAATGAATGGTGGTTTGAATGAACATAATCCCTTTACTTCAATGATGTGGTACAATGTTTCATATATAATGAATATTTGACAAATAACTGTTGAATCAATGAATGAATGAATGGATAGATGAATGGATAGAATGATGGATGAATGCATGGGTACTAAAAGGATAAATGAGAAGTATGCTGAAGTTAAAGAAAAGAAACTGAGTCTCAGAGAAATGAAGTGACTTATTAATGGTCTCACACCTAGTAATGGAGAAATGTGTTTTCTGAATCCAGATCTTTTACACTAATAGGCTTTAAATTTCAGCGAGTGACTAAGCTTTGTATACAGAGTTGGTCATTCAGCACCAGCTATAGTATGGTTTGCTAAAGTGTCCAAAGGTAATAACTTTATAACTGGTAATACTTGACTTAGTACCTATTAGGCAACAAAACTAAGTGAATGGAAATTTCAAAGGAAATAAATTATTTTGTTTTATTTTTATTAATGCTCATGAAGAGTTCTTTTTCTTCTTTTCAAATATGAGGGGTGGATTTTTCTGGTTATGGAACCAAGATGGTAGAGTAGAAGCATGGAAGCTTGAGACCACCATGAGAATCCTCTCCAATCAATCTTAAAGTAATAACACAAAAGGAATACAGGAGTGAAAGAACCAACAAGGAGAGAGAGGAGAGGAAATTTCATAAAGAGAATAACCTAGAAGGTAGCCAGAAGACATATGGGGCACTGGTGGGAGTGGGAGAATAGCCAACAAGAGATAAGAGTGAGGAGTAAGGAGCAAGCCAATAGCAAGCCCCTCCACACCACATCTACTGTCTCAGATTCTGAATCTGGACCCACACCATCATTCAGACTCTGAGACCCTGTCTGGGCCAACAGCAATCTAATCTAAAGAAAACACTTAAAGTTTCAAGCAAACCTGGATTTAGGTCCAAAATTCTACCTCATGACATCTGTACTGAGTAGCCTGATCTGTGTAGGCCCAGAGCAAGGCCAGGAGTCCCATCCTTGAATTGTGGTGAGGATAGATCAGTTTAGGATAGTCATAAGACCCAGAGCTGGGCCCCCTAATCCCTGCCAGAGACAGTCCCCGGGGTGCTGACTTAGAGCTTGGCTGACACTTGCCAGAAGCTCATAGTAGAGCCACAGGGCAGGGCAGTTTGCTCTGTGCTGTGTCCCTGACCTGACCAAGGCTAGAGAGAGAACAAAAGTTAACACCAAAGCCTGAGGCTAGATTTTGAGCTATCAGTAGTCTTAGGGCATGATTGAATCAGTAGTCTCAGGGCATGATTGAATCAGTAGTGGAGTTCCCTACCAGAGTTCCCAATCATCACACAATATTGAAAGAACTGAAATTTGCAGAAAAGGCTAAGGGTAGCATCAAGGAAGGACTAAGGTTTAAGAGCATTCCCTAACCTCTCCGAGAAAAGAGTTTCTCTTTAAAAATAACTAGGAAAATAAGTAATCATCAAAAAGTAACCATAGAGAAATTTTATGGTAACAAAGAGCAAGGCACAGACACAGAAGGGGACAGTAAAAGCAAAGCAAAGACATGCAAAGTCCAAAAGAAAGATATGAACTCGACCTAGATTCTGAGAAGAGCTCAAAAGGATTTCAAAGATAAATTAAGAGAGGCAAGGGGAAAATTGGGAAGGGAAATGAAAGTGATGCAAGAATAAATTGGCCAAATATGAAAAAATGCTCAAAAACCGAGAGAAGAAAATCATGTCTTAAAAATTAGAATTGGGCATCTTAAAGCTAATTACTTCATAAGACACCAAAAAAAAACAATATTACAAGATCAAAAGAATGGAAAAAAGGAAGAAAATATGAGATATCTCATTAAAAAACAATTGACCTGGATAATAGATTCAGGAGAGACATTTTAAGAATTATTGGACTACCTGAAAGCCATAATAAAAAAAAAATGATAGACATTATAATACTAGAAATTATCAAAGAAAGCTCTCTAGATAGCCTTCAAGAAGAGAACACAATAGAAATGGAAAGAATACACAGATCAACTCCAGAAAGAAATATTCAAATGATAATTTTCAGGAGCACAATAGCTTAATTCAAGAGCCCCCAAGCCAAGAAGAAAATACAGCAAACAGCTGGAAAGAAACATTCCAAATACTATGAAGCTACAATCAGAATCACATAGAACTTAGCAGCTTCAGTATTAAAGGATTGGAAGGTATGGTACATAATATTCCAGAAAGGGAAAAAAAAATCTAAGTTTCCAATTCAGAGTCACCTACTGAGTATACAAAACTGAGTATAATCTTACAGAGGGAAAAATAATCATTAAATAAAATGAAAGATTTCAAAGCATTCCTGAGGAAAATACCAGACTTAAATAGAAAATATGAAGTTCTAACACAAGACACAAGAGAAGCCTAAAAAAGTAAATGAGAAGGAGGAAATTTTAGGGATCAAACTCTATGAACTTCAAGAAGTAGTAGATAGTAAAATTATACTAGTGGGGGACCTCAACTTTCTCCTTTCAGATCTAGATAAATCAAACAAAAAATAGACAAGAAAGAAGTAAATGAAGTGAATGAAATTTTATAAAAGTTAGAACTAATAGATTTCTAGAGAGAATTGAATGACAATAGAAAGGAATAAAACTTCTTTTCAGAAGTATGTTGTTCCTACACAAAAAACTGACCATATGTTAGGGCATAAAAACTTCACAACTAAAGGCAAAAAAGAAGAATAAAAAATGTATTCTTTTCAGATTAAAGATGATAACATAATAAATCATAATTAATAAAGCTCCATGGAAAGATAAATAAAAAATTAATTTTATACTAAATAATCTAATGCTAAGAAAAGGGGCAGGGTCAAAGAACAAATTATAGAAACAATTAATAATTTTATGAATGAGAATGGCAATGAGGAGAGAACATATCAAAATATATGGAATACAACCAAAACAGTATTTAGGGGGAAAAATTATATCTTTAATGCAAACATCAATAAAATAGAGAAATTGCAAATCAATGAACTGGACATACAACTTAAAAAAACTAGAAAAAGAAAAAAATAAACATCGTTATTTAAAGACAAAATTGGAAATCATAAAAATTAAAGGACATAAAATCTAAAGTAAAAGAAACGTTTTATGAAAAAAACAAATAAAATTGGCAAATTTTTATTAACTTGATTTAAAAAGCAAAGAAGAAAATCAATGAGTATCAAAAATGAAAAATGTAAACTCACCATCAATGAAGAGGAAATTAAAACAATCATTAGAAGGTAATTTGCCCAATTCTATCACAATAAATCTGACAATCTAAGTGAAATGGATTAATATTTTAAAACTTCAAATTGCCTAGATTAGCAAAAGAGGAAATAGAATCCTTAAATAGTCCCGTATCAGAAAAAGAAATTGAACAAGCCATCAATGATCTTCGTGAAAATAATCTCCCAGGGCAGATGGATTTGTAAGTATATTTCATCAAGCATTTTAAGAAAGATCAATACCATAGTACATAAACTATTTGGGAAAATAGGCAGAGAAGGAATCCTACAAATTATTTTTATGAATCTAATATGATACTTTTACCTAAGCCAGGAAGAACAAAAATAGAGGAAGAAGATTAAAGGCCAACTGCATTAATGAATATAGATGAAAAAATTTAAATAAGATATTAGCATGGAGAATATAACAATATATCAGAAGGATCATTCTCTATGACCAGGTGGGATTTATACCAGAAATGCAAGGCTGGTTTAATATAAAACAAACTATCAGTATAATTGACTATATCAATCATCAAAGTAACAGAAAGCACATGATTATATCAACAGATGCAAAAAAGGCCTTTGACAAAATGCAACACTCATTCCTACTAAAAACACTAGAAAGCATTTGAATAAATGGGTGATTCCTTCAAATGATAAATGGTATGTACTTAAAACCTTCAATAAGTATCATCTACAATGGATATAAATTAGAAGCCTTCCCAATTAGATTAGGGGTGAAGCAAGGATGCCCCTTATCACCACTATTATTTAATATTGCATTAGAAAAACTAGCTTTAATGATAAGAAAATAATAAGAAATTTAAGGAAATAAAGTAGGAAACTAAACTATCACTCTTCACAGATAATATGATGTTATACTTAGAGAATCCTTGAAAAATAATTTTAAAAACTAATGGAATTCTGATTGAAGGTTATGAGATAACATTCTGATGAGGGTTATAAGATAAAAATGTGTATTTTAATAAATATTAATGATCAGTATTTTATGCAGCTTAAAAATGTAAGCATTGTTCAAGATAGATACTTCTATGCTCAAACAAGTGCCCATAGTGCATTATAGAATGTAAAACAGAAGGGAAGGAGGAATTGGAGGGGGGAGAGCAAGAGATAACAAGTAAACTCTAAATTTAGACCTAATATATAATAATACACTATTTCTAAAATTATCAGCAAGGAAATATGAGAAGAAAAAATATTACTTTTCTAATTGGACTATAATAACTAAAATTTAATATTTCTGGTATATTTATTTGGATACTTAAATATTTTAATATAAATTTTTATTTGTTGACTTTTCATTTGTTGATTAAATTTTTGACAATAGACAATACTTTTAAACATTTTAAATCTTGACCATTTTAAGCAAATAATATGATGCCATTTTGAAAATACTTTCACTTATTCCCCCACTATTCTTTTACTTCTTCCATTCTATGGAATTTATAATTTCGTGTTTCCTTGATTACCTTTCTGCCCCTCCCTTTCAATACTATAAGTGATTTAAACTGATGGTTTGCCTCTCCTGACAGTTTCAAATAGATATCTACAATATATCAAACTAGCTAAAGGATAGGAAAAAGGGCATACTATATTTGCCATTCCTGTTAGGTGTAGGAGATTATTCACTGTTTGCTTTAGGGTAGAAACACACTGATAAATTATACTTTGTATTTCTTGAAATAAAAATACATTCAGTTTGTAGTCAGAAGAACAGTTGTACATCAATGAATAGGTTTCACTTATCCCATATTACTTCTTAATCATTACATTTCTGCCTTAATGCTGCCATAACATTTCCGTCATTTTAACAAATGTTGGACCTCAGTATTTTGCTCAGATTTACAAATGACACATTAAGAAGATAAGGCAACAATACTACATTCCCCATGTTATTTCCCCTTTATTTCCCCCTGACAAGATACTTCTGTTCAAAATATGAAAAAATTTATATAACCCATCTATAAATATTCACAAGAATTTAAATTTTACATGGGAATGAAAATATGTTGCTCTTAGTAAATATTAAGGTAGAATTCCATAAGTTCCAAAAGGAATCTCACCCTGAAATAAAGAATCAAGTTTCACTTTCCAATCCATTAGGTAAAATTTAATTAAAGGATTTAACAAAGTTCATTATATAATTATAAAAAATATTTCCTTTTCTTTGTTTCAGAGGCCTCAATCCAAACGCTTTTCTGTATATTAAAAAAATAAGTGACTAAAATGATCTGCATATTTGTACATAAAATAAATAACATAATTTTTACCATTCACTATTTTATAAACCATTGATACAGATGACCATAATCAATTGGGATGTGAGGCTCCATATGGGTTATAAAACTTTAACAAAGGAAACTGTCCAGATTAATTCAGTTGAATACTTTACTTTTTAGATGATGTTTAGGCAAGCATCACCCTTGCCAACACTGTAAAGTACTGGATGTTTATTTTAGAGACTTTGCCAATTTTCTTTTATTTATGAACTACCTCTTGCACTTTACAAATAATTTGCCAGGAACAATCCTAGCTATACCTCTAACGTAAACTATATATCTATTTCATATCTATTAGTCCATAGAACCCATCTGAGGTTTCCCTGAATCAATACTTAAAAAATAAAGTAATATTGCATTACATTTATAAGTGAAAGTTTTTGTCCAGTCCCCCATTGATGGGTTTCCATTTGGTGTTTAGGTTTTTGTTTCATATATGGTGAAAATTAGCTGAAACAGCAAAACTCTCTAAGTGGGAAAGCAGTATGCTTTAGATTATCAGACTACAATCATGCTTGCCTCTCTCTCTCTCTCTGTCTCTCTCTGTCTCTCTCTCTCTCTCTCTAATTTTCTATTCTGTAAAATGGAAGTATTAGCCAATAATCATCTACATGGTCTACATATCCTTTTTGCTTCAATATTCCTTCTATCTCTCACCTTCTGTGATCTTCAGGACAATCAAAAAGAGCTAAACAGTTTGTTCCTATCATGTCTCATTTCAGACAACCAGCTTTGTGTGGGTGCAGTCTCCCCTAAAGTACATAACTAATGCATTTAGAGCTATCCTTTCAACAACTATTTCTTTACCAATGACGTGCCAGTCACTATTTGAGGTAGTGAAGAGTATAAAGTAAGAATAAGTAAGATTAATGAAAGGCTTGCCATAAATGGTCTCTAAAGAAGTGTCAGAGGGTCAGTGAGGGAGCACCTGATTCAGAGGAAATTGGGTTCCTATTCAAAATACAGTATTATTTCTATCTCAGTCAGGAACAGATGTAATAGTAACCTCCATTTAGGTAAATCATTTAACATCTCCAGGGTTTCAGTTTTCTCCTCTTAAAAATTAGTTGTATTATATGATCGCCGAGCACCCTTCCAACTCTAAATTCTATGAATATATATATCACTCCTAGCCCTAGCATTCAGGAACATGATTTGATTCTTGTCCTCATGGTGCTTCCTTCTAGTAGGAAAGATAAAACATGTGCACAGTCAGGATAACACAATATAGAATTTAAAGCTTCAGGGAGAGCTAGTAGGTATTGTTTCCATTTAGGAAGTGAGTGAGGTAAAGTTTCCATATTACATGGCTTTTGAATTCATTCAAATTATCTGAAAAAACTCACAGTAGAGAAAAATATAAAACTCTTACTTTGATTCCCAGTAGCCCCAGATTTAAAATATGTCTTTCGTTGAGCCCTGCAGGACAGCTCATTTGGGCTTTATTGGATCAGTTAAAGTTACTCCCAAGGAGTACCTTAGGTGCTGGGCAAATCAAGATTAGTACATTTTAAATTAGCAATCCTGCAGTGAGTGATAGAAAATGAATGCTTGATTTATATATAGGTATAGATATAATATTTCCCCCTACAATTTAATAACTAAGTTTAATAGGGATTTCAAAATCCATTTAAGAAAAATTATTTGCCATTAAAAATCTATTGGGGGGGAAATTAGATCAGAGACTGAGCCCAAAGGATGTATTAGCATTTGCTACAGCTTGCAAAGAAATGAACCACTACTGTTTATGACACTGCTTAAAAAGAAAATGTTACGGCATTTTTTAATACATCATGAATTGTGAACTCTGAATAATCATATTCGATACATTGAAATGTTGTAATGGAATGATCAATGAACTTTGTGTCTTTGGTTGGAATTTTATATTTTGACCTGCATAATACAAGGACAAATCATTAAACTTCTCTGACCCTCAGTTTTGTTAACATTAAAATGGACGTAATAAAATATTTCATCAAGCTATAAGGATAGTGTAGAGCAAATATGAAAATGATTTATATGAGTGAATTATTATTACCCCTATGTGGTTCATAACCCTGGAAAAAGTTTTCATTAGATATTATGCCTCTAAAGTTAACTACTCACAAACAAGAGGGGAAAATTCCTCCCATTCTCCCTAGATGACTCCTCTACCTTCACACCTAATTAAAATTTCCTCTTTTGTTGCTCATAGCATCTTCTTTCCAATTTGTACCTATCACAAGGCCAAGCTCCAATTTTTAAATGCACTGGTATCTGCCTCATTTTTTACCTCCTCCTTGCATAAGCTAGTGGAAATGGGATAATAAACTGTAAGTTGATGATGCACTATATGATGTCAAATAACTTGTTTACAATGTTTAAACATATAGCTAATTATAACAAGATAGTGATTAGTTTTGATAAAGAATTCTGTGAAGAGGACCAGCATTTGAATTTGCACTGCATTATTTCCATGGGCCAGAATCAATTACCATATTTATGTAATAGTGAAAATTTAAATACTTGTGACCACTTCACGGAATTCTTTATTGACACTAACGGGCATCAAACTCTATGAGTGTTCAGTATAAATGACACAAAAAAATTAGCACAATACTTTTAAAAACAAAATTCTATAATTCCTTTAAATTCAGTTGGAGCAATATGGGTACTGTATCCATTGTCAGTCATTGGGATTTGAAAAAAAGAAATAAAAAAGCATAGAACCTCATTTTTGAAAGTTGGGAGAAGTAGAGACAATAGACAACAATGATATAAAAGAACATCTTATTCTTCTTGGCTTTGTTTCTGTGCTTGATAGCCCTCCTCTATTCATATGGTACAATTGGGTGAGAAAATGATTAGCAACTGAAACAATATAAATACTTAATTTTGGAATTGTTTCCCATTTGTTTGTATTTCCCCCAGTTTTCCTAAAATCCTAATCATTTATTGGGAATACATGAGAATGTTTTAGAAGTTTAATACGAACCAAAATATCAGCAAATTTTTATTTTGTGTTGATGAGTAAAATGTAGAAATACAGAGTTTACATAGTATTATCACATGAAGCACTAAAATAGTGATTGAGATTACTCATTCACAATACACACACACACACACACACACATACACGCACACACACAAATACACATGCACACATACCCCCATATAGGCATGGCTAAACTAATTAATTATTTGTGGCGGATGTTGTGGTTCTTCTAATGTGATTTATAAAATAGTAAACAAATAACCCATGTTAAATTTAGTTTATTACGCTACCTAACTCAATTTATGATTTCCTTTATATAGCTCTTCTTTGCCACAGTCCATTCACACCTTTCAGTCTCATTTGATTCTTGTTCATGCTTTTCCAAAAATACTTCATTTAGTTTTCTACTCAATGTACAGCTAGAGGGCATCTTTTTGTTCAAAGATGCCAACTAAAATTCACAACTACCTTTTCTCCTTCACTCTCACAACATAATGAGCAACTCTACTTTTTTCTTATCAGAGTTGTCAATATCTTTTATGCTTCTTCATCAATTATAATACATGAATAAACCAGAACAAGATGAAGCAAAGGGAGGGAAGAAGAAAATTTGGATTTCACAACTTCAGGAAACACGAGGAAAATTGTTATTACATGTAATTGGCAAGACAAAATATCTTTAAAATATGCTTCTTTAACCTTTCAAATCATTATAAGGATTACACTGTGGCTTACTTACAAAATGTCCTGTTTTCCTTTGAGTCACCTGAAATTTTGATTGACCTGAGTATAATGTTTCATGGTGATCCATGATTCACGGTTACATAATTTCAGAAGGAAAATATTGACATTTTTCAATAGCTTTGTTCCAGTGTAAGTGTAGCACAATTGTGATTGATTTTTTATCACTTTTTGCTACATGGACCCCATTCCATTCCTCCACCATAAAGCTACTGACTTTTTTTTAAAAATATTTTGTTTTTTTTTAGAAAAATTTTCCATGGTTACATGATTCTTGTTTTTACTTTTCCCTTCACGCACCATATCCAATGCACATTTCCACTGGTTTTTAACATGTGTGATCAATCAAGACTTTTTTTATTATTATATTATTTATTATATATTATTATATTGTTGATAGTTGCATTGGTGTGGTTGTTTAGTGTCTACATCCCCAACCATGCCTGCATCAACCCATGTATTCAAGCCATTGTTTTTCTTCTGTGTTTCCACTCCTGCAGTTCTTCCTCTGAAGGCCATTGACTTTTTAAAAATTAAAATGTTTCCCTTGATATCTAACTGTAAATTAGTTATTTTAATAGTATTTTATTATAAACTAGAAAGAAAATCAATTCAGCTTTTATTATGTGCAAATCACTTTGCTGAATATTAGGAATATTGTTAAGTGAGAATCTTCTTTACTTCCAAAGAACTCACATTCTAACAGATGGTAAAATATATAAAGGAGATTTTTGCTGAGAAAAAAGGAAAGGATTGAGATATCTTAGAGTACAGTGGCAATGCACATGGTAATGCATTTTCTTGAATATTATTTCCACTAAGAAAATCTTATTTAATGTATGAAAATTATTTAATGTTAAAATTATATGTATTTATAGATTTATTTTTACATTATCTAATCATTAGAGGCACTTATTCAGGAGTTCATGTTGATGATGGCAAGGAATGTGGAACTCTTTCCAAAGGGATTGTTACTCTCAATGAGGACTGCAATTTCCGAGATAGAAACAGTGATGTTTGTGCTCTTGGGTTCATTGGCCTGCCTTGTTATGAATAAATTCTAAAGGGAGATGGTGGTAAAGCTGTTGGGTGTGTGTTTGTGTGTGAATAGATAAATAGATATATGCAAGTGCATAAATGCACATAAATACTGATGTATATACATGTGTATTACATATAAAGCATATGAAAATGGAAGCAATCATTACTTTTCAGTTTTCTGATGCTGTTTTTAGTCAATTTTTCTCCCCTTCCCAATTTACCAGCAACTGACCAGTTTAAAATAAAATTAATTGCATGCAATGCTCTTGTAAAATCCTAAGGGACTTATGAGAAAGAATGCTACCCACATCCAGAGAAAGAACTGTGGGAGTAGAAACACAGAAGGCAAATATACAATCACACAGTTCTCTGGGGGTATGATTGGGAATTTGGATTTTAAATGATTTCTCTATTTCAAATATGAATAACAAGGAAATGTGTTTTGAATGTGTAAAACCCAATGGAACTGCTTGTCAGCTCTGGGAGTGGAGAGAATGAGGGGAAGGAAAGAACATGAATCATTTAGCCATAGAAAATATTCTAAATTAATTAATCAATTAAATATAAGTAAAATTTAAAAATTAATTGCAAAGTATACGTTAGTACACTGGGAAACTGGGTGAATGCAAAAGAGAAAATATGGCTTTGAGGAGCTAATTTCTCTTACAGATGCCAGGATACACATCTAAAGTTAGCAGAATTTTAGAAGATTCCTTCCCAAAGCAATCTTATATTTTCTCAGTAATTGATCAAAAATACTGCATGTTATCCAAAGGAGAAAGTGTTACAATAAAGCAGTATCGGAATAGGAAGTCATGTTAAGCATCAAAGAAATAATTTAGCTTAGTCAAAATTATATAACACTTCATAAAATAGGTGGTTTCTGTTCACTGAGAACTGTTTTTTTTTCTATAGGCTATAATGTAAATTCTGTCTTCAACTACTACTTATAAATAACAATACTTTTTCTCATTTTTTCCCAAAAATTGCTGTTAGCATCATTTCAGTATCCTGATATGTCAAGAGACAATTGTTATTTCCATCAGCAAAAAGTATAGGTCTGTGAAATTCTCCACTTTGTTCCTTAAATAATACATTTTAATTTAATATGCTGTTTATATGAGATAAAATGATTTGTTTGTAACTACAGTTTTACTTCTCTTTTACTTACAAAAAAACAGAATGAATTTTTATTAGTGACTAATAGACCTCCTTGAGTTTCAATAGGTTTATACTATCTTTGTTTTCTATGCTCTTCACACGAATAGAAAGAGTGATTAAATATAGATTGAGGTCACAAATGACCCTGTCAAAAGGAAAGATTTTTCCAATAGTGCCCTAATCCATTTCCTGAAATGCATATATTCTGTTGTTTTCTTAATTAATATTGATGACTGCTAAATTATCCACCCATATTTTCATCAACATTCATGTTAGCATCAAGTATCACCACTCATTCAGAATTTATATTTTTTTACTGTATGCAATATGCAATATCTCTAGGTAAAGATATCAGCTATGCTTTCATTCATCTGGCGTAAGTATCACAAAATTCTTTAGTCATTTGTCTAGTATTTTTGTCCATTTGCAATTTTGTATAACCTGCTTTATCTATATTACATTAATCATTGATGATGTCAAAATAAGAGTAGAAGAGGTTTCATATATAATGGATATCCCTTAAAAAATGGGTGTCTTAAGGAGTTTGAAGAGCAGTAGCATAGGTCATTCATCACATCTGACCTAGAAAAATTCCCTCTAAGACTTGGACAAGAATACAGAGATTCTTTGTCAGGTTGTTTCTTTATCAGTTCGCAAATTCTTTAAAACCAAAGATTTTAGGTTGCTCCAGTTTCCTTCAAACAATTAATTAATGTCTGAAATTAATTCAGAGAGCTAAGGTCAAGTAAAACCCTTCAAGAATCTGATTTTTCTTTGTTTAAAAAAGGCCTTCATACTTCATGATGCAGTAAAAAGATCAACTAGACAAGAAGTCAGTAACCCATTATCTAATCTTAATTCTGTCACTAGATATATGGAATTGAACAAAACATTTAAACTGTTGGGCCCTAATGATTCAATGAGCTCTTTTTTCCATATATTTTATATGTTTATATTTTGAAGGCATGCTTAGGGAATAATGAATATTCCCATGTTACTGGTCTTTGGAGCAACTGAGGAGGATTAGTATGAGCAAAGTTAAGCCTGGAGTAAGAATAATGAAAAGGAAGATTGTAATAACTATTGTGAGGTGCCTTGAATAGCAAGTTACAAAGTTAGCCTGGTTATTGAAAAATAACTATTGAAAAATAAAAAGCAATATTTTCACAGAATACTATTTACATTGTTTGTTGGAATGTTTTGAAAATTAAATTCACATAGAATTGTGATTTAAGATTAATCTTCCATTAATATGTAAATTAAATTTGTGAGCAATGACATTAAAGGTGACAACACTATAAAAAGAGTGAAGGTTAACAGGTAATACAAACTGAACAAAAGATTTTGATACTGATTGCTATGGGGTATCACCGTTAAGAGGATCAAAATTTCATGTGAATGTTTTAAACTTTTGTGATTAAATGGCAGCTCTATTAGCAGAATTTAGGGATTTGTGAAAAGTAGATTGAGAAGGTCAGTTTGCATAGTAAGTAATTCAAAAAGGAACTTGGGAGAGAACCGAGAGGAAGGGTTTTGCAAATTTTCTATATAGAAGTATATGTTATAAGAGTTATAACTTTTCTGAGAGATTTTAAATTAAAATTAGGGAAAACTGAGTAAAAATCTGGAGGAATGACTGCATTTATATGATAAAAGGAAGGAGACAAGCCAGTGTGAAAGGAAAACATAGAGATACATTGGCAAAATTTGGGGCAGGTAAGGGTACACTGGTTAGAGCACCAGGCCTGGAGTCAGGAAGACCTTTATTTCAAACATATCCTCAGACCCTTGCTAGCTGTTTGACTGAGTGGATGACTCAACCATGTTGGCCTCCATTTGCTCATCTTAAAATTGGCTAGGGGAGAAAGTGGAAAACCATTCCAATATCTTTGCCCAGAAATTTCCAAATGGACTTAGAACTGGATCGCACTAAGGCAACTAAACAACAAGAACTAGATCTGGAATCCTAATATGATAGTGCTACAGAAGTTGAGGAAAACTTTATGAATTAATGAACTTTTCTAACATTGCAATTGAAGATGTAATGAAATGGTAGTAATTTAAAGAATTGTTTAGTATTCACAAATTTTCTTTCTTGAAACTTTTTTGTTAGAGGTTTTTTTTTTTCATATTGAACACTATGATATAATTTGAGACCACAGCAAGAAGAACTTTAACATCTTAAAATTGTTTTACAGAAATTTTCCCCCACAATTGTCATGAAAATGAAAAAAATAAAATACTATGACTTCAATAAGAATAAGGTATTTTAAAGAAGTAACTTTTTTCCCTTTAATATAGCACTTTATCCAGATTAATGATGAGTATAAATCAAGTTTGACAAAGGAAATCTGCCAGAAGTTTCAAACTTTTCAAGTAACAGTATTAAAAGCTAAAAAATTCATTTCCTTATAATATGAAAAGGTACTGATGGATCTAGTTATTTGATGTCTATATTACAATGAAGTTTAGTTTTTACAAGGCAGGAGTAATCCCCACTTTACAGGTTAACTATATTTCATGAGTTTTGTTTTCTTTTGAAGGCATTATGTTTGAATATATCTGAATCAAGGTAGAAATGAGTCAAGTTGGAACATGTTCCATTGTGTATTATTACCAGTTATTTAGAATACAGTGTATCATTTATATATGAAGTAAGAAATATGAACCACAGACTTTGAAAACTATCATGTGGATTCCTCTTCTCCCATTATAATCTCTCCTCCAGAAAAGATTGCATAAAACCTCAGAGTTCTAAAGAGCATCAAAGGTTCAGATATTCTCTTCCAAAACTTGCCTGAAAAGAATCCTTTCAAACTACATATTCAACAAGTGGTCATCCAGCCTTTCCTGACTTCATCTTTTGATGAATTTCTCTTAAGGCAGCATTACATTTAAGTTTGACTCAAGTTGTTAGAGTGCTTTTTTTCCCCTTCTTGAAACACAGTCTATGTTTTGCTCTTTACATCTTAATATATTTCTCACAGTTTTGTCTTCTGACTCTTTCTGTTGCTATTTAACAAATCTTTAAATACTTGAAAACAGTTATCATCTTCTAAAGACACCTTTTCCCTGAACCCAGTCTTCTCTTCCATCTAAATATCTTCATTCATTTCCTTAAATCAATACTCGTTTTTTTGCATTTAAGACATTTCATCACAGGGACAGCTATTGTAATATGTACTCTTTATTCCCCCTTAAAAAATCAGTACCAAATTTGTCCTTCTCCCATGCTTTACTCTCTTTTTTGAATTCTTCACAATAATTCCTTCACAAATGATTACTAATGATGTAATCATCTCATTTGCCAGTTGTTTCTATACCTTATATAGCCCTGGTAACTTAGAGTCATCAAACACAGATAAGTGCCCTCTTACCATCTCCTTATTTATCTTGGTCATTATTAGCAATTTTGTCTAGATATTCCCATCCCAAGAATGTTATTGAACTCTGAGGGATAGCACCAAACTGGCTGTGTAGTAACAGGAGCCTTCTGAATCTCCTTCCAACTGATCATTACAAAGCATCTCAAAAAGACAAATCAAAATCTGACGAGTAAATGGTTTCTCCCCCTGAATACAGAATTAAGGGTAGGCAGTGAAACTGCACTAATTAAAGCAAAAGCTGATCATCCCTTCCCCATGCCACCTTCCTCTCCAGAGTCAGAGCACAGGGCCAAGGCAAAAGAACTGCTGACTTACCCCTGAGGGCAGTTCAAGGCCTTTGCAGTGAGACTTGAGGTAAAGAGCAGGGAGCTTGGGCAGCAGAGCACAAAGCTTTGGCAAAAACAGGGCTGGCCACAGCCTAGGCAGAATGGGCTGGAAAGATAGCCTTAGGGCAAAACACTTTAAAATGCAAGCTACACAAAGAACATCACAGATCTACCTGTCCTCACTCAGTCTTCTGACTTGGAAGGGAAGATACTTCCAAGGCAAAGTCCGGTAAGATAAACCCTAAAAATGCAATGACCACCAACATGCGGGAACCACAATCAACTAGTGGCAAAAGGAATAAGCAACAGCAAAAATCCTCTTGACCCTGGATAATTTACATGGATTAAAAGAGCAAAATACAGAAGCAATAACAGGAAGTGAAAAACAAGGAAAAACATCCAAAACTTTCAAGAACAAGAAGAATTTGGTCACAAGTTCTAAAAGAACTCAAAAAGGAGTTCAAGAACCACATAGGAAAGACAAAAGAAAAATGGGAAGAAAAATAGAAAAAAAGAAATAAAGGTAATATGAAAAGAAAAATAACAGTTTAAAAGAAAAAATTACCCATATTGAAAAAGAATCACAGAAATTAAATGAAGTAATAAACCAATTGGAGACAAGAATTGACCTGCTGGAAAATCAAGAAAAGCAGAATAGACCAAGCCAAAAAGGAAACTCAAAAGACCATGGCTGAAAAATAGTCTTTGAAGACTAGAATTAGGCAAGAAGAAGCTCATGATCTCACAAGACAGCAAGAATTAAAAAAGCAAAATTAAAAAAATTAAAAAGCAGAAAGAAACACAAAAATATCTCGTTTAAAAGACAAAGACCTGAAAAACAGTTCCAGGAGAGAAAATTTGAAAATTTTTGGTCTACCTGAAAGTCTAGAACAAATCAAAACAAAACAAAACAAGTCTTTATATCACATTACAAGAAATTATCCAAGAAACTGACATGATATTCTGAACAAGAAGGCAAAATCTTGAAAGAATCCACAGATTAATCACTATATTAAATCCCCAAAAGACAACCCCCAAGAACATTATATCCAAATTCAAGCAGCAAGCAGGCAAAAAGAGACAATTCAGATATCAAGGAGCTCAAGCCAGGATTCCGCAAGACCTGGCAGTTTCCACACTAAAGGACCATAAGTCTTGGAATATGATATTCAGGAAGGCAAGACAATTGGGTCTAAAACCAAGAATCACCTACCCATCAAAACGGACTATATAGTTTCAGGGAAATTTTGGGCATTTAATGGAATAGATTTCCAAGCATTCCTAAAGAAAAGACAAGAACTAAACAAAATTTGATGTCCAAATTCAAAATTCAAGAGAATCATAAAAAGGTTAACAAGAAAGAGGGGAAAATGTAAGTGCTTCAATAAGGTCAAATTGATTATATTCCTATATTGAAAAATGTTATATGTAACTCTTAAATTATTTTTCATCTTCATAGTAAATATTCCTAGGCAGAGTTTGTGGTATTAAATTGTTTAATATGTAAAAAAAGCAGGGGACAAAAAAAAGAATGGAGCTAAGAGAAACTAGAAGGAAGAAGTAAAATAGGATTTATGTATTGGACATCAACTGAGAAAAAGAAGGCAAGCATCTCAATCATGACACCTAACAAACCAAATTAAAAATAGATCTGAATAAAAGAGATAAGGAAGGTAATTAATCCTGACAAAAGGCAGCATAGATAATTAAGAAATATCAGTACTCAACTAGCATCCAGATTTTAAAGAAGAAACTTTTGGAGTTTAAGGAGGAAATATAGTAAAATGATAATAGTGGGAGACCTGAACCTTCCTCTATCTTGATAAAACCAAAAAATAAATAAGAAAGAACTAAGAGATATGAATGAAATCTTAGGAACATTAGAGTTAATAGATATATGGAGAAAAGTAAATAGAGATAAAAAGGAATATACCTTCTTTTTTTTTAAACCCTTGTTCTTCGGTGTATTGTCTCATAGGTGGAAGATTGGTAAGGGTGGGCAATGGGGGTCAAGTGACTTGCCCAGGGTCACACAGCTGGGAAGTGGCTGAGGCCGGGTTTGAACCTAGGACCTCCTGTCTCTAGGCCTG
Organism: Gracilinanus agilis; assembly: GCF_016433145.1. Taxonomy (NCBI): domain Eukaryota; kingdom Metazoa; phylum Chordata; class Mammalia; order Didelphimorphia; family Didelphidae; genus Gracilinanus; species Gracilinanus agilis. The sequence continues at coordinate 169,101,560 of NC_058135.1, read as the reverse complement.
ACTCTCACTCCACTGATATACCTTCTTTTCAAAAGCACATGGTACATTCACAAGGATTAATCATGTACTAGGGCATAAAAGCATTGCAAACAAAAGTAGAAAAACAGAAATAATAAATACATTTTTATATAATAATGTGATAAAAATTATAATTAGTAAGGGTACATGGAGAGGCAAATTAAAAATTAATTGGAAATGAAATAATCTTATTCTCCAAAACTGGTGAGTTAAAGAGCAAATCATAGAAACAATTACTGATTTCATTGAAGAGAATGACAATGATGAAACCACATATCAAAATTTTTGGGATACAACAAAAGCACTACTGAGGGGGAAATTTATATCTTTCAATGCCCATTTTAACAAAAAAGAGAAAGAGGAAATTAACAAATTGGGCAGGCAACAAAAACTCCTGGTGCTAACAGAGAAAATAGAACAATGCAAGACATAAACAGTTCTGTCTTTTCCTGTTCCTTGAGAGGAGAATGTGGTCTGACCCTTCATATATCACCTTCCTCTAACCCCCAATATGATTTAGCAATTTGACAGAATATGAAATGAAATTTCATAAAGAGAAGTTAAAATGGCATAAAACTAAAAGGGAGCTAACCCATCACCACTTTTTCTCCTATTGATTTATTAAAAATAACTTACTCACTTGTTTCTCTTTGCTTTCTCATTTTCCCAACATTATTTCCCTAAATTATATAATTCTTACTCATTCATAAAGAGTGAGTAGGAATTATTTCCATTTTACTGTTTCTAGATAATCAAAATTCTACCACAAGTCTTCATTGGAAGAATATTGTACAAGGGAAAAAAGAAATAGGGGGCTCTGAGATCAATGGTTAAAGATAATAAAAAAATCAATTGAAAGCTTCAGTTCCAAGTTTTCCTCTCTTATACAGGCACTGGCTCTATACAGTGCAACATTCCTCTTCTTTCCACACCAGCAAGATTGATATAAATTCCAAATAAGCCAAAAAGAATGAGCAAACCTTACCAGAAGTGCCAACTGATTTCTAATTAGTCTCAGATGAGAAAAAATACTATTAAATTCCATATTTCCTTCATTTCATTCCCTTTCTGAAGAATATTTATTTCCCACATTTAATCCTTTAATATTACAGATAAGACATATAGAAAATCACATTAACATATATTATCAGAGGTTGGAGGGACCTTAGTGATAATTTCATCCTTATTCTTCATTTCTTGCCTGAGAAATCAGACTTTTGCATAAGGTAACCAATAATATTTTTAGGATTTACTGTCTTTCATGCTGGAATCATCTTCCTAGGCCACATAGTCTTCTTAGTTCTGTCTTGTATACCATTGAACATATGATAAAAAACAGAACTCTGGTTATTCAGAAAATTCTGAAAGTACATGTAAGTTGCTCCAGATAGTTTCATTAACAGAACTTCTCTTATTGATTTATACAGCCTCTATACAGATCCCAAACTTCAATAGAAAGCCTTAAAAACTCCTTTGGAGGCTAGTCACTAATTCAGTATGACTATTGGGGAAGAAATCTGAGGAAATGAAAAGAAAACTGCCAGCCCAAAATATCTATTTCAAAATCCAACAAGGATTTAGTCATGTGGTGGATTCATGATTTCATTTCAATAGGTACTCCATCTACTGAAGTATATTATAGACCATTTATATTTTCTCATGCTATTGTATTGTCCATTTGTTTTGTCAAAAGTCCTGTTCAGTGGAACTACCAAATATACTGAAAGCCTTACTCTGATTCTCCTACTATCTTGTGGAATCCAATGTAAGGTCTGGATATGCCTCCGTTATATCATCCTTGTTATATAATCAACTCTCCTTTCTTATGAAATGGATTATTGAAGATGTTTTACACCATATATCATATAGAAGTGGTCTATCACAATATATAATATAACTTGAATTCCACAAACAAGGCAAATTCTTTTTTCATTCTTATCCTTTGAAGTCATAGCATTCTTTTTCCTTTAGTCATGGAGCATCATTTGGTTTCTCATAAAGACAAATAGAATTGGATCATATTAGACATTGAACTGTATTCCAAATAGAATCTAGACAGTTTCCCTCAGGTCTGGGTATAGCGGATTGCCCATTACTAATGACTGACAGAGATATAAATATTTATAGACCAATTGAGTAACCTCCTGAACTGAAATGTGTATTATAATCCAAACAATAGCAATTTGCTTAATTTAGTTTTCCTAGTAGCTAGTTTTAAAGGTATAAACATATCCAAATGCACATGATTTCTTAATCTCACTTAATTTCACTGCCTATAATTTTATTTAGTACCTAATGCTATTACATGACCACAATCAGTAATTAATAAATGTTTTTGAATCAAGGAATAAATGTTCCTTGTCCAGATCAATTTTCAAGCAGGATTAGCCTCCCTTGAGACACCTTATACCCCCTATAGGACTATCTCTATCCTTACTGATTTACTACACTCTACATCATTCAAATATTAACCAGTAACCAATTCAATATTAGAAAGAAAACTATGAGAGTTGTGGCCACATTTTGGTAAATATGTAAAGTATTCAATTAGGTTTGTATTTATATAACATTATATGTAAGGTTCATTTAACTTGAACACAAGAAGAAGGAAGTGGTATGATATTTGTCTCCAGATATTTGAAAGAATGACAGTTGGAAGATGGTTTTGCTACATCCCAGAGCAAAGAATTAGAAGTAATGGAAGAGGAACATATAATGCTTATTGAATTGAATAGCATCCATCCTACTTTGAGATTCGGAAATTCTTTAGAATCTAACATTCCTTTCCTTGAATTGGCAGGGTTCAGCTTTCCAGGGGATTATAAAACAAAGCTATCTTCCTAGAATCTGCATTATAAATTTTACCACAATGTTGGATAGAAAAAAATCCATTTGTTTATAAAAGTAATAATTTTTTTCAAACTCACTTATGATGTTGATATCTTGTTCAGAAATTTTAGAGGCTAAAGATTTGAATAATTATTTTAACTCTAAAAGTAATCTGGATATAGGTCCAAGAGATGCCATTAAGTAAAGCTGTGAGGACATGAAATTTGAAGAACTGATATAATTCATTAAAACTCTGATTTACTTTCTATTTTTCTCTTTATAGATTATACTCATATTCACTCAGATCTAGACTCTTCTGTTCCTTAAAAAAATGAACATTTAGTGTCTTGTACCTAGGCCTTCAATTGGTGACTGAGAGAGTAAAATAGCAAAAATTGAAAGTGTCACTAAAATGGTTAAGATTGCCCCACCAGGCTTGTCAAAGTGGAACTAATGCATCATTGGCACAGGTCAGCAAATTTTTAGCCATGTATGGTGATTGCTGATTGGGAGAAAGTCATGGAAAATAGGAGTAGTAAAGGGGTTCCTGATCCACAATAGTTCAGTCTCCATGTCACATACTATTGCTGCAGATCTTGAAGGCATGGTATCACAATGCCTCTGTGACCAGTTCACTCTTGGTAGTATTTGGATATAAGATGTAATCAAAGTGGAAACAATTAAGGTATCAGAGCATTGTACCCAATATACATTTCTTTCTTATTTTAGATTTTAAGTTCTGTTCAAATTTGACTTAGATATTTTGGCACCACACTTTAGATAATGACTCCATTATTAGGTAAATACATAACAGAAACAGTAAATATGTAGGTTTAGTGACTTCTATTCAGCAATTACATACTCATAATTTTAACTCTAGTCTATAATGAGTTATTTGGATAAAAAACTTTTCATTTTTACAAACATAATGTCAAACATTTGAGAAATGCTACTTTATATGCCCATTGTTTTCCATTCTATTAAAGACATATTTATTTAGTCAGATTAATTCACATTTAAATGTCACAATGTTATTTATTTTCACTCATGTTTTAACCATCCATTAGCCATTTTCTTTCTTGTGATTGCAAAGTTCTTTAATATCTGTCTAAAAAGTCTATTGCTATCTTTCCTAGCATCATGATCAGTGTTACGTTGTTTTGCTTCAATGATTACCCTCTTACATGCCCTAGATAACTAATTAGATCTCTCCTCCCATTTTCCCCTCTACCTGACCTGAACACCAGCCAGGCAATTCTACTTTCTTTTAATTAAGACTTCTTATTTCCTCTTCTCCAATTTTTAATCTTGCTTGAAAACCTGGCTGGCATTTTAGTCTCCTTTTTTTTATACTGCTGAGAAATTGAAGCTTTGTTTTATATGCTCATCATAACCAACCTGAATTTATGCCATTTGCCCTCATCCTCACCACACAGAATGGCTCACATGTTTAATTTTATTGAAGAGGCTGAAAAAAATATTTTCCTAAATTCATATAATTAAGGATTTTCTTCCTACTCTGATCTGACAATGTGAATACCAAATAAATATCTTTTAAATCTGAAATCTTCTCAAAAGTAATGCAGTAAGAGTATGGGAAAGCCTCTCTTCTCATTTCAAAAACTCTCCCATGACAATTGCCTTCCTACTCGAAGGTAGCCATCCAATTTCAGTCTGGAGTTCTTTTCTGTCTTGGAAAGCTTTTAACACATACTTTTCTACAAACACCTAACCCTTTTATGTCCCTAATAGAAATTGAATGCCTCCCCAATCCCTACTAAAATGCATTAGGTTCCACTACAAAAGATAACCTAACTAATGGGTTTTAGAATGCTATTAGGAGATATATAAAGTTTTTACCTGTTCTTCTACCTTCCCTTTTACCCTGTAACCTAGCAATGTTCTCAGAAAAAAATGCGATGACAGTATTTATTGCCCAATATTTATATAATATCGATAAGGTTAATCTGACTGTGTGACACATCTCCCATTTTATTTTTTACTTCTATTTGGGAAGAGAATTATTTCTTTTTTGTTTTTGGTTTTTTTTTACTAAATAGGGTACAAAAGAAGAAATTTAGCATCATTGACATCAAAGCAATAAGACTCCTTTGTAGTGTAAAGAGAACAACATGTTCAGTTCATCTTCTAAATAAAAGTTTAAAACTCAATATATAGTATGTAGCATTCATATGCACTAGTTTTTAATTAATTTCCACTTTTAAAATATATATATATATACTTTTTAAAAATAGCTCGCTGTGAGATGATGATCTCCTATGTTTCCTACCCTATCTGGAGTATGTTTGAATTGATGCTTGAATGCATACTCTTTGCTTCTCATTTCCACTTATAATTATGTTTTCCATTTACCTCCATTACAAATCTCTTCTTTGAAGTTCACTAAATCTATATCATGCACCTAATCGAACTTCTGATAGATGTTGTCTACTGACCTCCAAGACACTCCTTTTCTATCTTTAATGAATTTAACTGCCTGACTCAGAGTCATATATCTTGTCCAACTTCTACCATCCTACTAAAAGAATTCACTATACATATTGATAATTCACTGAACTCAGTTTTCTCATTTCCTGTGACCCAGTACTCCACCCTTTGACATCCACACTCATCAATAGTCATAGTCTTCATCTTGACATCACCTTCAAATGTTCTACTCTTATGCTTATCAACTCTGAAATCCCCAATCTGATCACAGAAAATTGAGAGAGATCATGAATTTTTTCTGACCAAGTCTATTGACTGCTTTTCCACTGCCTAAAAAGGTCTATTTTGTCTCCATCTTCTAAAATTTCCCCCTTGATTCATCTTTTCCTCCTAGCTATGTCCCCAAATCTTCACTTTTTGTGGCTAAACTCATTAAGCAAGTCATCTACAATAGATACTCCCACTTCCTTCCTCACAGCTATCTTCTTAATTCTATTTCCCACTTCAGCTTTCAAATGAAACTGCTCTCTCTAACATAACTAATGATCTCTTAATTGAAAAATATAATGACCTTTCCTCAGTCCTCATTCTTGACCTCACTTTGGTCTTTGATGCTATTATTCTCTTCTTGATATCATCTTCTCTAGATTCTTGTCACACAACTAGGTGTCATCCTAGATTTTATTCTCTGCAACTGCCTATATTGCAAAGGCCTTAGTATTGTACCTTCGTAACACCTCATATATATATATATATATATCCCTTTTCTCCTATGACATGGTTACTGTCCTAATATAGGTCCTCATCACCTCACATCTGGACTAAAGCAAAAGCATGATAGTTGATCTTCCTGTCACAAATATCTAACTCTTCTGTTTCATCTTCCCCTTAGCTCCCAAAGAGATCTTTCTAAAGTACAGGTTTGAGGGTGTCTTACCTCTCACCTCAACAGACTTCTATCACCTCAAAACAAAGACATCTGTTATTTGAATGCCTTTATAACAGGATACTCTCCCACACACTTTTTTAGTCTCCTTAAATCTTATACTCCATGACTTATGCTTCAAGCAAGTGTCACTGGTCTTATTGCTATTCTTCCAAGGCACTCTCTCTCCTAATATCAACCATTTTCATTTACTGTTCCCCAGGATTAGAAGGTTCTCCATCTTTGTCTCACAATATCCCTAGGCTTCTTTCAATTCACAACTGAAATTTCACTTTTGACATGAAGGTTTTCCCCTTTCTGATTCAAGTGCCTTCTCTCTAATCAATAGAGGAAGGAACATGATGTAGAGCAGTGAAGAGGATATTAGTTTTGAAGTGAGTAGTTCTAACTTCTACGTGATAGCACTATAGACATTTTTACTACTTTTGTCATAGTGAATATATGAATTTCTCTGAGTCTCAGTTTACTCATTAAAAATTATAATAAAACTTATCACTACATCTTTCCCGATGTTATTGTGAGATACATCTAAAATAAGGGAATCAAATCACTTGGCAAATCTTAAAGCATTGTTTAAAGGCAGGTAGTTGTTGGTGGGATACTTAGAAATGCCTTTATGGATAATTTCTTCCAACTACCTCATTTTATCTGTGAAAAAATGAGGGCCCTCCAACTAGAAATACTTCATTTATATAAAATAAATAATAAGTAACAGACATAATATTTGCACTGCTCTGACTTCAAATCTCATACCCAAGCAGGAAATTAAATAGGGGCTAAGAAAACCATAGAATCAGGAAAATTCTGTTTCCCATGTCTTAAAATTCCCCCCACCCCACTTTTTTTGTCTTCCACTCTTTAGTTATATCTCATCTCTTATCCTGGTATTCAGTACCTTCCTATAGACTCCTCCTCTACTCCAACAGGAAGAGATCTGAGTTCATTTATATTTTGAGTACAACTAATTTACATTAACATGTAAATTATCCAGATCCTATTTCCATCTTAAGACTTTTATCTTTAATTGTGGTATGAAAGTCTTTGTTCTTTGTTAAAGGAATTCCTGGCACAGGAAACAGGTAGGAGAATGTTCTCTTTTTTGAGGTTGGGGGATGAGCTTTAACACTGACATATATTACCATATTTAACCCAAACTAATAGGTTAACTTAGTGATGCCTTTTATTTTGTGAGCCATATCATGCAACTTGGCCCTCTAAAACAGGAAGGGAGAAAAGTGTGCTCACTGGGAGGATCAGTCTCTCAAATCATTCTACAGATCCACCTCTCTTGACCTGGTGGTGGGGAGGGGAACACACTAGATATAAGGGCTCTCCTTCTTGTTAATTCTGAGTATAGAGGAACATGTCCTTACATAAGAAACTTCATGTAATTAACTTTCTTGACCACAGATCTATCTGACTTATAACTCTTTCTCCTTCCTTCTCCCTAAACATTACCCATTTGCTTTTGTTCTTCTGCCCTAAGACTCCCAGAATATAGGAAGCAAGGCATCATGGTATTAAAAAGTACTGTCTGAAGCTAAAGAAATTGGGTTCAAATCTTGCATTCGAATTCCTGTGTGGCATTAAAAAGTTACTAGGCCCCCTCTGTTTGTTTCTCTTTATTTAAAAAGAGGAAATTATATTGAATGGCCTCCAAAGACCCCCCATTTATATTTGTATGACCTTATAATTCAAATCTTATTCTAACTCCTGTGAGGATGTCTTGTTGCATTTTCTTTTAATTTGAGCTTTGGTTCTTTCTTCCCCCCAAAATTGAGGAACATGATACTCCTGCTATATTATTAAAATTCCCTATTCCCAGAAAGCATTGGATAGCTTTATAATCTTAGCACCTATAGTAGCCAGCTCATTTGGAACTTGGGGCAAAAATCAAAGAAGTAACTGTCTTCAGGTAGAAGTTTGGTCAGGAGTACCAAAATATCTCTGTAATTTATGCCCTTTGTAATCCTATGAATTTTACTTCATGCATTTAAATAATGAAAAGGGTCCCATATACTTCACCTAAATCATGAAAGGGCATCATGATTAAAAATCAATTTAGAAAGTCTCCCAGGTTGGGTAGAGAAATAGACTGGTGGGATAGGTTTGCATGGATTAAGCAATAAGTAGAGTTTAACTTTTTTCCTTAAGAGCGGAGTATTGTGGCAAAGGATCATCAGATAAAAAATAGGAGATGGAATGGACCTTAGATAAAAAATCTACTCTGACACCCTCATTTTAAATATGAGAAGAGAAAGGTCCAAAGATGCCAAGTGAGTAGCCGATAAATGCATTGGAAGTAAATTGGAGAGCCAGGATTTGAACACATCCTCTTTGGTTCCAAATATAGAGCTATCTGCATCACCCCTGCTAGAGCATCAACTGTAGAACTCTTGTGTCAGAGGACTAGAAAGAGAGAGAAAGGCACAAGGCAATAGTATCAGCCAAGATCCAAATAACCAATAACTACAAAAGAACTAAGAGCAAAATTACGGGGAAATTAAAAAATGACTTGATGTTATAAAAATAATAACATAAACCACTCATGTGTGATGTCTGTGGTTTATACTATCTTTAGTCAAGTTGTGTCAGTTTATTTTATTTAAATAGCAAATGTTATACTTGCACAAGCTAATTCTACAGTAAAACAATGAGAATACTTTCATGAGCCACCCATGAGGACTTTTATTATTTGTAGTCTACATTCATGCTTAGGCAGTAGCAAAATTTTGTGGCATAAATAGTAGAGACCTGACTGCTTATGCAGAATGGTCATCTTTTCATAGGTTTTACTATATATATATATGTACATATATATATATATATAAACTAATAAAAGCATATAAAATCATGTAAGTATTGATTTACTCCTTTCTTTTTGAGAAGACAAGATTTTCCCCACTAAATTTTGCCCATCTCTTCCATGTGCTAGCATGATAAAAGTAAATCATAAAACATTTTATAATAGTGCATTTATGATCCTGTTAATAGTCACCATGCAATTTTTTTTAAAATAGGAAAGTGTAAAGTTGCATACTAATGAGGAGACTTGCAGAAGCATGTTTATCATTTGCTTTACCTTGTCAGTCCCTTCATAATGGATTTCATGGTTAACAAAATGTTGGGGTTTTTTATGGATTTAGAGAAAACAAGAATAACAATTAGAACTGTGATTGGCTAAATGGGAAAAGGAGAAACATCATGTGAAGTTTCATGCTATGTTAGTGCTGTCCTTATTTGCAGGCAAGTATAGTGTTTAAGATATATTGTCAAAGTTAAGCCCAAATTTTTACTGTGATTACAGAAAAACATGAATCAACTGGAATACTGGACACAAAGGTTGTGGAAAATACAATACAGTTCTCCTAGAATCACCCTATTTGTGCCCAGTTACCTTGAAAGAGAACCAAAACCGAAGTAATTCTCTTTCAGTGGTTAAAATGTGGAATACAATCACATTACACTCAAATGTAACACAAAATGCCTGGACTGAATAGTGTGGTATTAGCTAAAAAGATCAAGATGAAGATGAAAAGAGGAAAACTGATCAGTGTGCTTAATTTTGGCTAATCTGAATTTACTGGTGTTGGTAGATAAGATACTAAAGGCAAACAAGCTATCATCAGAGAAGGTCAATGAAGCAGCCTATTTGAACACAAAAAGCCTACCAACAATTTCCTTACTTGTCATTTGCAAAGAAGGTTCAGGTTACTAAACTCCTACTTCCAAGACTTTTTCTAAGCCTTTTGCTTAATTAGTAATCTAAAAATTTCATTGCAACTACAGACATCTCAAGGTGGCTTCACATTTTAGGGTTTGTGGTTTTTTTTGTTTGTTTGATTGTCAGGCTATCTGAATGAGTTACAAAAAGAATAAGTCATATTTTCCTAAATTTATGAATAAGGAAATCAACACAGAGATGACACTTTAAAATTTATAAAGAGAAGTTAAATGAGTATGGAGCTGATGAATGTCAAAAGTTGAATATGGAGCCAGATCTTTCTCCAAGGACTACCTACTTTTTATACACTACATCATAGTAGTTTTTCCTAAGTTACATAACTTGCTATTTGCATTTGGGATACATTCATTTATCAATTCTTCATTTGTTTTGCATTCCATTATAACAAGAAGTAGTGGTTTTTCTACTATACTAATTTTGGGGTTTTCAATTTTTTTTTCTTTTCATGTCTTCAAAGAAAAGAGGGTATTTCAGATTTAAACATTTTCATAGTTGATTATTTTAGGGAAACTAAATATTACTGTATATTAAATGATGATTCAAGTAATTGTCTGGATAACTTAGTAAAATGTGATAAAGATTATATGCCACAGAATAAAAAAAATGCATTTCTTGCCCAGGTAGTATGCATACTCTCTTCATAAAGAAACTTCCTTGTGGGTAGCACTGATGGAATAGAGATAGGTGAAGGCTTAGATTCAGCTCTAGTATCAGAATGTATTAGCCAAGTGGGAGGAGGAAAAATTGCTAGTCATAGATTTTCTTTAAATCTGATCAATTAAGGTCAGCTCTCCAGTTCTGTTTATCCACAAATTGATCTGGTTACATGAATCTCCTCCTAGAATTAGCTGACCTCCCAGAAAACACATAAATCTGGATCTATATCCTAAAGAACAAACCTTGAATGAGGCACAGTAATTCACATGAATGGATATAAGGGGAGGGGGGGAATAAACCAAGATTCAGGTTATGTATTGTGTTTACTAGTCCTCAGATATCCAGGCTTCTGTATGAGGGGCTGTATCTTCAGTATATTATAGAATTTAGCGATCTATAACCAAAAAATAAATCTCATTTACAAATCTTAGTTTTCCCATTTATAAAATGTAAGATTTGGGATAAAATTTCTCAAGATCCCTTCTCACTCTCAAATACTTATGATTCTACATTTGAATCCAAATAAATGCTCTAATCAATAAGTCAGAAGCCTCACATCTCCCTTAATCTTCTAGAAATTAATCTATATCAATAATTGCTTCCATTTCAATCTAAATTGATTCTGCATAATTTCAGGTTATGAATTCCTATAAACTGAAGGAGTAATAATTTCTGACATTTGGGATGTACATTTTCTTTTTATTTCAAAATATTGTAATGTTATCCTATATTTATTAGTATAAAAACACTATAAAGAAGATATCTTCATTTTATAGATGAAATTTAGATGATTAGTAATATTACAAATTTTTCATTTGATGGACAAAAACATGAAAATAACTGGATATGCAAGTCAGTCCCTCCTGAAAGGAATCTACATTTCCATTTTAAAATATTATACATATATGCATACATAGAAAGATCTTCTATATATGTATGTACCCATTTATACATAAAGATTATATAGCATAATAGCTAAATTTCAGTATAAAATAGTATATAATAAAAGAATGGCCCCAAAAGTACAAAAGAGAAATTACACTGAGAGAAAGAAAAGAGAATTGTGATAAAGCAATTGGGGGAAGTTTGCTGATTCTTTCCTCATTAACTTGGCAGTTGAGCTAAATTGTTTTCTATTGTTTTTCACAACATACAGCATTTCAGTTTTCAGAAACGTGTCACTCAATGTGAGGATTATTTCCTTCTTCATCATTTGTTCTTTTAATCTAAAATCCTGACTGGGTTCTGCTGAAAATTTACTTCCTAAATAAGAACCCATTTGTTAGTGCTTCCCTTTCTAGAAATTATTTTGTACTTTTTTTGTTTATGTGTCTACATTTCTTTATCTTTGTATATGTTATCCCTCCCCCTTCTCCTCAACACAAAAGAATATTAACTAAGAGTAGGGAATATTTCATGTTTTTCTGGGTAGCCTCAAAACCTAGCAGCAGTGTTCCTAGTGTGTAACTTCATGGCATAGTAGAGATAGTTCTAGAGTTTTAGCTGGGGAATCCCAAATTTAAATACAGCCTTACATAGTTACTACCCCTCTAACAGAGGACAGATCATTGTTTCATTTTCTTCACCTGTAAAATGGGGATTATATTAGCATCTACCTCCCAAGGTTGTTAAGGAAGGACTAAATGAATTTACAACATCTATAAAGGCTTTGCAAATGTTAAAGTGCTATATAAATATAAGTCACTATTGCAAGGGTATTAATAATTGCTTTTAAATTGGAGTAAGATCAGCTGGGTTTCCTTTAAAAAAATGAAATGAAGATTTAGCTCAGCAAAGAAGAAGCAACAAGACCTGAATTTCAGGTTGAGAATTAGTATGAATAAAGCTTCTGAGGCAAAAATGTCCATTGTGTGTCTAAGAAAGAATGAGAAATTGCACTGAGAGGAGTTGTGGGAAGTGAGATTATAGATAAATTCTAGAGGGCCATGGGGCGGGGAGGGGGAAGCTTTAATGTCTTTATTAAGTAGGAAATTAGAGTTTATTTTGTGTGAAATTAGAAGTCACATTTTTTGGAGCAAAGAATATAACATGAACAAAGTGATAGTTAGAAAAAAATTATTTCATTTATTGCAGATGAGATCCTGGGAAGTTTTCTAATCAAAAAACTGTTAAATGCTTAAAATAAAATGGCAGCAGTGGGAAAAGACATGAGAGATATTTTAGTTGAATTGACAGGCTAATGGTAGAATCCATTTTTAATGATGAGGGAATCAACCCTTTGATCAATCCTTTGATCTTTTCAGTGGGCCTTACTGGACCTTTATATTTTATCTGTATTTGCTACTATTAAATGCCTAAAGAGATAACCCATTTTGTAAGTAGATATAATCCCATATCATTAGGGAGAAAATCTTCTTGAAAACGTCCTGCCTCTACAAACAACATATCATGAATCCTAAATAGCTTTTTATGCCTGGCACAGTTTCCTTTCACAAATGCTTGACAGTGGTTGATTGCCACATATGCCAACACAAAAGTTAATCTCTTATTTCCATTAGCACTAAACATATGCTAATTATATAAAAGAATTTTTATTAATAAATCTCACTTCTAGGGATTCAATTTTAACGGAAAAATAAAATTAAATTGCCTTGGTTCTAGGCATTACTAGTTTAAAATACCAGTAATCTAAGAAAAATGCTCATTTTCAGTTTTTTAATCCAAATCTACCCATTCAAAGGACAACTGCTAATTTGCTAATTAAGGGTCAATTCTCTTTATAGCATAGAAGATCACTTACTAGTTCTTAATAAAAACATTCCAAATATTAAGTGGAAATCATTTCTATAAACAACTTGAAAGTAGTTAATCCATATTGACTCTTTATTTATTAAATATCTTTATATTACCCCTTAAAAAAGGTAAGTAAATTTTTGATAGGTATCACTGGTTTACCTATTTTCCCCTTCAATCCGAATTATCAAAAAATTCTCTGTGTGTGTATCACTTTTTCTGTGTGTATATTTGTGATTAAGAATGGCATGTAAACATTTTCATCCCTGAGAAGGTAATTGTGGATATTACTGAGGACCATAATTTCTCAACTCATTAACCTCTATTTAGAAATTTACACCAGTCCATACTTATGCGAATACTACTCACTACTATCTAGCTCCATTCCAAGGGATGATTAAAGTAAACCGATTAACTAAGACTAATTTCCTTTAAATTAATGACTAAAGTTGATTATCTTTCTTTGTTGAAAATTACTTTTTTATTATTGGAAGTTATACACGGTCTCTGCCACATTTATATATGCATTAGCTACTATGTTGTAAAATGGCTTTAAAAACTTAGTACAGGGTGCCATATAGTATAACACAAAATAACATTTGAAAACAATATCATCAGAAGATGCTAAAAGAGTTTATTATAATTGTATTATATTTTTATTTCACTTTATAGGACTTCATCAAAGGAAAAGTTCTATTGAGAAAGCTGTAAAACAAAACTAATAAAACTGTGTAGATGCACATAGGTGTTGATTTAATTTGCAGTAGATTTCAATGTAACATTTTAAAACTCTTTTATTTCAGACATAATAAATCAATTTATGATACATATTTTATAAATCAAAGAAAATGTTATGCTTCTATTAATTTTAGATGTATCTGTCCATCTATTCACCTATCTGTGTGTATGTATCTCTGAAACATATTTTAAATTAAGCTATCCTTGAGTACGTATTATTTTATTTATTGCATTTGAATTAGTAGTGCCTGGAACATAATAGGCACTTAATAAATGTTTGCTGATCAATCTATTCATGTGAGCACAGAGAAAATAAAAAATATGACATGTATCTTTAGACAAGTTTTTGTTTTTAAATTTTGGTACTTAAATAGGCATAAAGTCATCCATGAATAAGAACTTACTAAATGATTAATTAATACTATCATTTAAATCCTGTGGGCATTAAATAGAATGTGGAGAATATAAAACTATTTTACCTCCCAATCCTGGTCTAAGACGATTATCATAACCATCAAGAAGTCTGTCCAGAATTCTTGTAAAGATGGTAATATTATTCTTAGCTTCATCTTCTTGAGGGTCAGCCAGCACCAACCTAAACAGACAGTTTATAAGCTGATAGATGTTGGTTCTTATACAATAGGAACATTTTGTTCTTCTTCTGTCTTTTTTTATTTTGTTTTACTAAGTTCTACCACTTAAATTACTAGTGTCACCTTTTTGTGTTATCACTACTAAAAATACAAATGTATTTACAAACAGTGTGGAGAAGACACATGCAGTGTGGAAAAGGGAGATGAAACAGTGAATCCTTCAAATGCTTAAGATCAAAAGAGTTCTCACATTTCTGTTGTTAATATTTTACAAGACTCTCATTTTCAAAAGTGTTATATTTCAAAATGCATTTTGAAAAAATATTCTTTTGTTAATAATAGCTTAATTAGGTAGTAAAATTTAGCTTTGTTGATAGAGAGTGATTATAACCATACATGTGCCATAAAAAAAAATTACTCAGTGATTTAAAAACCTTGACCTGGAAAAGTCAGTTATTTGTATTAAAAAGTAAGAATTCTGTATCATTTTGTTGACATATTTCCTTTTTCCTTGGCATATATTTTATCTCCAAAACTACATATATGACATCCTTTATATATGTCTCCACCCAATGGCAACATAAAATACAATATAGATATGAGGGAAATTCCACTGATCATGCTCAGGGAGTCCTCTGATGTCAGTACTGTGGAGGTGGGCCCTAGAACAGATTATCAGTGAACACATTTCCAGAGAGCTGCAGATAGTCTTAAAGGTACAATAGTCTTAAATCAATCTACCATAACAACAACAATTTATTTTTTAGAGATTGTTATCCAGGCATATCTTGGATGGTTAATATAAGTAAAGTCAAAATGGGTTTATATTTTCTTCAGAAAGTGGTAGAGACTTTGATTTTTATAGTCAATATTGCTATCAAAAGCACTCTCAGATCTAAAAGGACATGATTGTGAAGCTTGCTTTTTAATGCAGAACCTGATATGTGTAAAAAAACAAAACAAAAAAAAAACACCTTAGCTTAACAAGCTTTTTTGTCTCTGAGAATGATTTTGATATTTTAAAATACTGACCAATTTTATATAGTATCATACAATCTAGCGTTTATAAGTACTATGCAAACATAAAATCTAAGAATAATAAGCAGATATTTGACTAAATAACCAAATTTTCATCATGATTGCATTGTATTCATTATTACACCAAGAAGAAGAGTATTTTTTAGTTTATTTGAGCAAGACAAATTCTATCTAAAAACTACCAATGACACTATCCACATATAAATCATATGAAAATACACACACACATACACTCATCCAGAGCAACCAGAGAGACCATAGCACACCCACAAAAATGACAGCTAACACACATTGTAATAGGAACAAAGAAAACATTTAATTGTGTGTACCTTTACAAGCATTTTGAAAACTATATGTACAAATTCTTTTATCTCTGATTGCCTAGAAAGTTTCTATATTAGTGAAGTAACTTATCTGAAGACACATAACTAAGATAATACTGAAGTTTCACTTAAACATTTCCATACCAAAATCCTACATTTTAAAATTTGCATTTCAGATTTTTCCTTCAGAGTCAATATTTAACATAAAATAGTTTATATTTTCAAATTTGAAGATGTTTCCTTTCAATATATTTTAAAAGCAAAACATTTTTATTGGGAATACTGTCTTTATTATGATCTCACCCTATTATATTTTAATAAAGTTGCCTACCTAGAGTATCAAAAAAATGAACATCTTGGTTGTTTTTAATTAACAAACAGAATGATTACATTCAAAGTGTATATAGGAATTTTATTATATAACTGGAAAGACAGTTTCTATTGTTTTGAAAAAATTCTAAACACACTTAACTCAAGATATCATTCTAGTGATTCATATAAATTCTTTAGGTAAAATCTAAAATGAAGTTATAGATTACAGTCCCAGATAATCATATGTTTAGGAAATATAGGCAATAGGAAATTAATAACGTTTTTAAAAAATAAATATTTGCCATTTAGTTGTCATTTTGAAAATGGTTTCTAAATTTATAAGATGAAAAAGTTGATTAATAAATCAAGCTATTGTTTTATTGTTTAAGAATCTGAAGTTGTCTGCTATCTCCACCTAGAGGTTTAAGATCAAATATCATTTGTGTTTGCTATATTGACCAAAATATAGAAGTCCATTAAAATGTATTTTAAATTGTAGCTGTCTATTTGACTTTCAGTTATAATAATTTTGGAATTGTAGCAGATATAACATATTTACTCCAGTACCTCGTAACCTAAAATTATGGAGAGAAAACACTTCCTAGGTATTTTTTCTTTTAGTGCTTTTCTCTCCCTTTAACTCTACTTATTGTCTCTATTTCATCCTATTGTAATAGATGAATAACTATCAACTTTACATGGTACTTTAATCTCCCTAGGTTATTATAAGGATAGTCTTTTTTCCATTTTTCAAACTATATTGATGTAATCTAATATCCCAATAGTTTCTTCTAAATTGTTGATATACAAGAAAAGCTTTCCTCTTAATTAAGATAAAGAAATTAGATGAAAAAATAAATCTCACCTTGCTGGTTTCCACACCAAAAAAACAAGGAGAACCAACTGCATAGTGAAGTCTGACAGTTTTTTCTTCATAACTGTTCTTTGCAAAGCCATGAAAAAAAAAAAAGAAAACAAACAAGGGAATCCACTCAGAACTCAATTTACTTTCCACCAACCATTTAATCTAAAAGACTCATTTTGGTGAAAAATCGAGCTTAAAGAAAATAGGGACACAATTAAAGGAAAGAGAGCAGAGAGTGTTGAGGGGGCTGCATTTTTCAACATCATTAACAAGTAATCTGACTTTACTAGGAACTTATCCTATTCTCATCTTTTGCAAACACCTTGTTTTGTGCAAACATGTAATTCCAGGGAACCCAAAGTGACATGTGAGCTGCAGAAGAAAGAGGAGGGGAAAGAAAGAGAAGACGGAGGAGAGGGAGAGAGAGAGAGAGAGAGAGAGAGAGAGAGAGAGAGAGAGAGAGAGAGAGAGAGAGAGAGTGCTTCGTGCCACAACATCCTCAACCAGGCAATCACTGCAACGATAGCAGGGAAGCATGGGGACACAAGCCCACCAAAAGCTTGGTTCCATGGTTCCATCATGCCTGGTTTCATTAGAGTGCACTGCAATCTTAGCCTGCCCCCCCCCCAACTAAATATTCCAATCGAGGTGTTTGGAGACTGGGTCTCAAAAGGCAGCCGGCTGGACTGCTGCGAAACGACGAACGTGTTTGACAGCTGTTCAGTAACTGATGATTACAATATGAGAAAGGATATCAGCTCAAATACTAAAGAGGCAGCAGCAATCACAATGTGCAAAGTTCAAGAATAAAAAGGAGCCTGATTGACGTGTTGTAGGGTAGTGATGGTTGTGAATTTTATTTATTTATTTTTAAATAATTATTAGAATAGCTATTCGAAAAGGAAACGAAGGTAGAGCCCCTCTTTTGCCGTGGAGAAGAGAAAGGTAGGGTGGGGTTAGGGTAAGGTGGAAAAAGATCAAACATGCACATAAGAGAAAGGGAAATGGTCTCTAGTGGGACTAACGCTTATGACCCTACCTGAAGCAGCAAACAGGACCTGATGTTTCCTCCCTTTGCCCTGATCCTGAAAGGAGGCTGGAGATGGGAAACTTGGAGTGCTAAGGAGAGAGAGAAAGAAAAAAAGAGAGAGACTGCAGCAACAGCAGTCGTGAAAGGGGAGCTGATTCAGAGTGGGTCGGTAGAAGAAGGAGGAGAGAAGAGCAGCAGCCACAGTGGCAGCAGCAGAATCGGCGAAGGCAGCGGCAGCGGCAGCAGCAGCAGCAGCAGGAGGTGGCAGTGGTGGTGGTAGTGGTGGCGGTGGCGGTGGTAGAAGGAGGAGGTGGAGAAGGAGGAGGAGATAGCAAAAGAAGGAGGGAGAAGCCGCTGTGCGCACTAGCAGTGGCAGCAGGAGCCCAGGCTCTGGGGGAAGGGGGTGGGGGGAGTAGGGGAAGGCGGAGCTAGAGCCCAGGGCGGAGGGCTAATTAACTACACCCGCAAAACGTCCTCTCCCCGCCCCCCACCTTGTTACACTAGCTGAGAGAGAAGCTCTTCTTTGGACCACCATCTCCTGGGTGGCTAAAGCCCTGTAGCCTGATGCTCTCATGAGTAAGCTGGAGAGCTCCCTCCTGCTCCCTTACTGGCCAAGAGAGAAGGAACCACTTACTAGCTGCTCCGTGCTCGCTCCAGGAGCTGGAGCTTCCAGGGGGAAACCAGGCTTCTAGGAGCCATGTGGGTGGGCAGAGGGGGAGATACTGAAAGGAGGGCTGTTCTACACGAGCTACAATACCCAGGATTGCACGCCTCGTTGGGGAGCAGTGTTGATGCTGAAGAGGAGAAAGAGTTAAGTAATTTGGTGGAGAGGAAAAGCTACCTTTTCTGTGTCATAGCCTTACCCAAGAAAAAAGTTCAAAGACTCTTATGTGAAGCCAAATATGAGGAAGGTTCTTTTTTCTGTCTGAGACCTCTTGATGACTAAACCGCCAGCCAGTCCTTCCTTTAGACTTTGCAAAGGACAAGGAAAAACTTCTAAACCCATTAGATGCTCCAGTCCTTTCAGAAATCATCAGTTATCCGTATCCATTTCTATTCGATGAACTTGGAAAACCCACTTTGCTCCTTTCCGAATTTCTTCCTACTTGTCCCTTTCCCTTTTTACTACTATTTTGGGGATACATTAAATCAACAGCTTTTAAAAGTTTTTCTTAAGTGAGTTACAGAGGACATACTGGGTTACTGATGAATCTTGAATAAAACATCCATTAGGGGAATATTGAAACAGTATTGGATTTTTCATTCTTTCCCTTTTCAAAAGTGCTTTTTAAAAAAGCTCCTAAAAGGAGCCGTTAGAAGTTTCAATCCTACATCAGGCTCACCATTGTATATGTTTGATCTTTCTCCTTTCTACTAAGGTGATAAAAATACAATTACACATACACACAAGCTTCTTTTTTTTGGCAATACACAAAATAAGATGAAATATTAAACATATCCTATTTAAAGAAGGCCAACTGATATTTCATAAAATGTGAAAATCTTTGTAAAGGAAAGGAAATTTTTCATATTTATTTTTTAACTTCCTCCCTGGGGAGAGAAAGAGAAAGAGAAAGAGAGATAGAGATAGAGATAGATAGAGAGAGACAGAGAGAGAGAGAGAGAGAGAGAGAGAGAGAGAGAGAGAGAGAGAGACAGACAGACAGAGAGAGAGAGAGAGACAGAGAGAAAGAGAAAGGGATTCAAATACAAATGCATTTTAATGATATATTAAAATAATGTAGATAATGGAAATCTACGATCCATTTTTTGCCTTATTTTTGTGAGAAGGTTATGGGATGGAGAGAGAAGATAGAAATTCACACTGTAAATATTTTCAAGTTCCTTTTCCTTACCTATTAATCACCACTTTTGAAAAATGTTTACTATGTTATAAAATAAGCAAACAGTTGCTCTTTTTCAATTATATCTATAAGGAATACTATTAAAGTCCTTCTATCAGGCTCTCATATTATTATTTTCTTCCCTATTCGCCCATTGACAGATTCTAATTGAAATTTACAAGGATGACATATATATGTATATATGTATGTATGTTGTGTATGTCATTTAAAACATGCAAGCAGAAAGACAAACTCATTGTTATTCTTGGTTTGATAAAGTTCTTCTCCAATTAGTTAAGGTCCTTTATTCCTGGAATTTATCTTCAGTTTCAAATTTCCACGAACTTACCATTTCTATTTTAACAAATATTTTATTTTCTTTTATTAGTAGGTAATGTTATTTAGTATAATTTCACCTATCCATATCTATTCATCTGTAATAATTTTATTTTTTTAAATATCACTATTTTCAAAAATTTCCTCATGTCATCATGTAAAGTACATTTTTGGATTATAATTTTGTGTTCCATATCTTCATTTTAAATGCATTCTCTAGGAACCTATGCCTTTCTTAGTTCCTGTTAGTTTCCTCATTTTTGTTTGTTTCCAAGTCCATGATGATCCACAAAAAGGAAGGTTGATTTTGGATTAGGAACCATTGATTACTTTCTAAATGGCTAAACATTTTATGCTGCATCTTCCTATAGGTTTCAATACATATTGCATTAAAAATAGACTGACTAGTCATGAACGTCAAAAATCACTCAATAATAAATGGCCTTTTATTTTTGTTTGTTTTTTCCCCTCAAAATGTTCTGGATAATGATGGATTAGAACACATTTTGGGGAGGAAATGAAAGAAACTGCCAATTTAGAAATTGTATGCATAGAAACTCTATGAGTATACATTATCAATAAAGAAATCTCATTTTATTGTTACCATCCCAGCCAGTTTTTGTATGGTACAAGTTAATAACTCCCCCATAGACCTGACAGACTCAACCTGATTTTCTTTCTGGGATAGAATGCAGGTTAACAGCCTGGAATGATGATGCCTGGCTTAAAGCCAGCTTGTGTGGGCTGCAAGTAACTCTCTCCTCTTCCTTTCTGCTCCTAGAGAGAGTCCTGGGGTATCCAATCCTGATGAAGAGCTAATTGGTTGCCAACAAATCTACACCATTCAAGATAAGGATATATGCAGAGCCCTATTCGAGTTCCTTTTCCTGTTGATTGGTTTTATGTGATCATTTCTTTTTATTTGCCTTCCTTTTCTCCATCAGCATTTTTAAGGTGAGTACCAGGAGGAAAAGATTAGCTAAAGAACTGGCAAACTCCTTTGTTTATATGAGGTTTCTGGCACAACCCTTCTTACAATTTTAAATTACAACATGATTCTTTGATATGTTTTAGAACAGGTGCTTTTCTTATAGGAAATTTTGCGATTTCCTCCCCCAGTGTCCAGTCATTCACAAAGCTTAACAATGCTACCCTAGAAAACCGGTTTGCATTCCTCATAGGGCTTGATGAATTTTTAAGCCTATGTAGGATAAAAAGCATTTTCATGATGTTGGGACACAGTGGAAGAGGAGGAATGCAAATATTTCTGAATTAACCCCAAAATCATAATGATTTTAATTATAAAATTGCACCTCTATGGGTAATTTTTCCATGAAAAGCCTGAAAGTATTTTATTTTCCCATTTAAAATCATTTAATAAAGGGCAGGCATACTTGTTCTGAAGAAAAAGGTCAGAATCACGTCAAATTCATACAGGAAATAATATATAATTGGTTACTATATTAACGTTAGCAATATGTTTATTTCTAATAAAATAATATATGAATTTTGAATTTCTATCAGAGTTGATCAAATGAGTTTTGATACATAAGCATTATTCTATATTTTAACCTAGAATTATTTATATTAATTAATGTTTCAGCATAATAATTTTCTAATATTTAAATATCTAATTACAAAAAAGAACAAAATATTTACTTGGAGGCATAGCAGTAATCTACAGTCTTAAATGTTTCCATCCTACCAATACTTTGAGGTGGATTTAAATAGATTGTACTAATAAGTCCTCTTTGCCCCAAGACTCTGAAAGAGGTCACAGCTTAAATGTGGAAATCATTAGTCTTACACACTAATAATTCACACACTACTCTATAAAATTAGTGTATCTAGGTCACATTTCATAAGGACTAAATATTTCATCTACACTGATCAGAATCAACTATGCACATTTTCTTCTTTGAACATAGTGTTAAAGCTTTATTTTTATGAAAAAAATTTACAAAGGTTTCACGTAACATTTAAATCATCATGTTCAGCTATGTAGAGACATCATGTAAACATGCATAACTTTTTAGTAAACTTTGTTCTTGGATTAATGATTACAAAAATTAGTGACTTCTTTTCATTTCAAAGTTTAATCTCTTTTTATTCCTTTTTCAGTAAAATTTAAAATATTCCTCAACATACCTAACAACTTCTTAATAACATATATGAAATACAGGTATAAACCAGCATAAAATAGGGACTTGGTACTGTGTTATAATGCCTTGCATAGCTGACTGAAAATCAGGATATGTTCAATTTGACTACATTTCCCACTGGCCTTAAATAGCAGTAGTAATATTTGTGATGGTCCTTCATGTATATGTACACTTTACATTTTATAAGGAGCTTCATTTTGTACTTCAACAAAAGCACAATCAAAATTGTAGGATCTTATAACTCATTCTCTTCCTTGTTACAAACAACCAATAGTAAAAAATTCAGACATTGCCTGGTATGTGAGTTAACTGGTTCTGTAATTTGCTATTCTAATAGACAAAGACTGAGTGGTATTAATTAGAAAAGTGAGAGAAGATTGGACAATTGTAGAGTATTTGCCTTTCATGAAATGTCCTATACTTGTTACATATCTCTTGAATTTATATGAAGCAAAATTATTCTTACTTTCTAAAAGCATGTAGCTAATCAGGGAAAACACTGTAAGATTTTTCTCCATTTAATAAGCAAGTTAAAACCTCTTTCTTTGTCTCAACTATATATAGATAACAATGAGCAAATTTAAGATAAACCTTTGAAGAATACTCATTATTCAAATATTCCTTGGAATGAATGAATATGAATATTTCAAATTACACTGGGACTATAAAAACGCTAGTATTTGTAATGAATAGAAAATCTATGTTAAATCATCAATTTCCTAAAATGAATTTTGAAACAAAGTGGTTTCAAATGCATTAATTAATGAGGAAAGAAGCATAATCAGGGGGAAACTTTATGATGTAAATTGAGCGTGGCTTTATAAGTTTCTGATGTGGTGATTATTTGAAGAAGACATTGTACAAAAATGAATTCACAAGTATAAAGGTATAAAAAACTTGCTATTATTTAAACCATTAAATATCATGTTTGCTCAAGAGTGTGTATGTGTATTTTGTGTGGTGTATGTGTGTGTGAGAAAGAAAGAAAGAAAGAAAGAAAGAAAGAAAGAAAGAAAGAAAGAAAGAAAGAAAGAAAGAAAGAAAGAAAGAAAGAAAGGAAGGAAGGAAGGA
>NC_058135.1:169066446-169077544 GCF_016433145.1 Gracilinanus agilis | reverse complement strand
GAATGGAAGGAAGGAAGGAAGGAAGGAAGGAAGGAAGGAAGGAAGGAAGGAAGGAAGGAAGGAAGGAAGGAAGGAAGTGACTGAGAGACACAGAGGGTAGGGTGGGGAGAAATAGATGGACAGAGGGAAGGAAGGAAGACAGAATGAAAGAAGAAAGTGGAGGAAAGAAAAAAAGGAGAAAAAGGAAACAGATCAAGGCAATGAGAGACAGGAACAGATACAAAGATAACAGAAATAGACAGACAGAAAAGCATACTGAGGCAGAAAGAGCCAGAAAGATGGACAGAGATAATGACACAGAAAGGAAGAAGACAGAATGACAGAGACATAGAATCATTAGAACTGTGCATTCACAGTATCCAGTAAAAGATAGAAGACTTTGTCTGCTATTATGGAGGGTGGAAAGTATTCCTTCTGCCACCTCTGAATAATATTATTCAGAGAGCTGTTAGTCTGTATTCATGGAGAACTGTTACTTGTGGGAATAGTTCCTAAAAATGAAGGTCTATTACTCCCTCTGCATTGGTTGGTTATTCAGAAATACAGGCACACCATGGTCTTATGGGTCTTGCTATCTTTATACTGTCTAAGATTTGTATAATAACCTTTGATTTA
This sequence comes from Gracilinanus agilis, assembly GCF_016433145.1. Classification (NCBI taxonomy): domain Eukaryota; kingdom Metazoa; phylum Chordata; class Mammalia; order Didelphimorphia; family Didelphidae; genus Gracilinanus; species Gracilinanus agilis. Next base: position 169,076,929 of record NC_058135.1, on the reverse strand, counting down.
AGGACTAAATGAGGGAAGATGTAAAAAGGTGAAGTAGAAGAGGGTAGGTTCCTAAAAGAGGAAAGTTTAGCAGGGCCTTGAAGAAAGAGTATGATTAGTATTGATAGAGCTACAGAAAAAGGGCATCCCAGGTCAGGGAAGAGCAAAAACTCAGAAGCAGGAACATTTATGATATAGTTGCCCCAGTCCCTGTCTTGAGCAAAAATTCCATGGATAATAAATGTCATTGAAAAAAGCTTTTCTTAACCCCTAATGGGGTAAAAATATAAAAGAAGTTGCATCTCTTTCCAAATGACAAATAATAAAAGCTATATCATAACAAGCCAATAATAATCCATGAATATATAATTACAGGATGCTAGAAAATCAATGTGGGATGATGTGAAATTTTTTTGCTCTGGGAACAGACAAATTGGAGTCAGATCTTTAAAAATGCCCTGTGATTTAGGAAAAGTTCTTTAACCTCTCTGCCTTCAGTTTCATTATCTATAAAATAAAGAGTATTGGATGAAATGACCTCTAAATTATTTTGAGTTCTCAAAATTTGACTAGTCAGGATACAACTCCTTTAAAAGTAGTAGCAATATTTTATATGCCTTTGCATCCATAAGGTGTATAGTAGGCTCATAATTAATTCATTTTAGTTGACTAAAGATCCCATTTTGCCTGCAAAAAGTTATTTCCGGAAAGACCTGAGGAAAAACCACTAAATGAGAAGACATAAATGGGGCTACTGAAGAGAGTGTCTATAGATAATAATTGACATCATAGAGCTATTGAAATACCTGTTGAGAAACAGAAAGTGGTAGAATATACTTAATTGGTCGAGTCACATATCACATAGGAAGTTATGCTGATAATGCTCTAAAATGCTGCTCCTCACAAGAAAAAAAAAACAGCCATCCATTTTAAAGAATCAAAAAGGGAATATTTTATTCTTTATTACCTGAATGTTCTCCGAAAGTTACAGAGGTTTGGAGCCATACATATTTTCACTTGGTCTTTTTTTTCCCCTTTTGTTCTATCTCAATCATTTCCTTTCCTTATTTTTATCTTTGTATTTTTTCCATATCATTTTTAATTAATTTTTAAACCCTTGACAGATGTAGGAATCATAGATAGTGAGATATGAATTCTAGTATAAATTGACAATAACTAGCCATGTGACCATGGGTAAGTCACTGAATTTCTCTGAACTTCAGTTTTACCTTATATAGAACATGAAATTGGACTAGCTGATCTCAAAGGTCCCGTGGAATTCTTCAATTTTTGATTCAATAATTTCTCCCTTTATGCCTCCTTTTGTTCTTTTTTTCATTTTGCTTATTATCTCACCTCAGCTATTTTTCTCTGTTTCATTTTTTTACCCTTCTGGGATACACTTGTTTATAGCCCTACTTCAATTAATCAGCCCTTCCCCTAGCCTACACACTTTTACCCACATTCCTCCATGTGCTCTTACTTTTCCTACTCACCCACTCTGTTTTTCATTCATGTTTTTTCTTTTCCTTCCCTACTATTTTTTACTGTCCTCCTTTTCATATGGCCTGTCCTCTTTTTTATTCCAGCTTGTCCTGTATTTCCCTTTTTAAAATTTCTCCTCTATTCCCCTTTTCTCCCATTTTTCCTACTGTTCCTTTTTTTGGCATGCCATTATTTGCATGTGTATGGGTGGTTGAAAGTATATATAGTGCATGTATTATATATCATATGTCTATACAGACACATTTATACATATAAATATATGTACAGGTATATAATATATACTGCATATGCAAAAGTATGTGTATATGTTACATATATCCAAAAAGTATATATGTATGTATATATATTTATATTGAACACCCCGTGGTATTATGGCTAGAGAGGTGACCTCAGAAAGTCAGGAATATGTACTTGGATTCAAGTTCTACTTCTGACATATACTGATTGTGTGATTCTGGACAGTTAAAGTTTCAGAACTTTTTAGTAATTTTCTAAGCCTATAAGTTTCAGAATGGGTAATCACCTGCATTAGTATGGATTCCTTCATCTATACCAAGGAAACAATAGTTCTAATTTTAAAAATACATAGTTATTTATTGCCTTGTTTAATGAAGACCACTACGCAGAATCTTTTGATTAACTCCTTGGTTAATTTAATTTTTAAAAATTTTAATTAGTTGTTTTATTTTTTCCAGTGACTGAAATAGTCATTGGCTTAGACGAACTATTCATATTATTATGGGGGTTTTTTGGCCTGTTAGGTAAACACATCTATGTGGTAGATGGCCAAAGCTGCCAGTAAAGGAGTATACATGTCAGCTGTCTACCAGGATCGAATCTTAAAACAATTATTAAATGTAGAAAGTGAACTTACTACCTACTTGCCTCAGTTCAGCAATGGCTATTATCCTAACTTAGTTTCTCCTTAAAATGTTTAAAGAGAAGTGATAAACTTATTCATACTTAAGTCAAAGGGGCTTTATTACCTGTTTGAAAAATATTTTGCATTTTAAAAGTAAAGCCAGGTAAAGATAACTGCAAATAATGTATCACTGATGATGTAATTTCAAATGACAATGGAGAAGATATTCAAGAGTAAAAAAAATCTTCCTTATTCCCTCAAATTCACATTAAGGAGGCTTTCATCTTTGTAAAATTAGTCATGACATTGGTCAATATCAGGTCTTTTGGGAACAGTGTTTTTGCTACAGACCCTCATTTCCTTGGCTCCATTTGAATGGTCACAAATTTTATCCTATAATTTACTTTCATATTTTTTTCCTCTACCCTGACATGACCCAGACTTCTTTAGAATAGCTTAAAGAGTTTGATCTGAATTCAGAGAGACAGGTTGTTGGAAGTAGCATCTCTGGGACCTCTCTGACTAAAACAATGATGAAGATCATAGAAGTGGATTAAATGAATTCCATAATGCAATCTGTGCCAGAACATTCTACAATGTCTTTGATATAGCCTTCCACTAAAGACCTCAGGTTTTGAATAAGTTTGTACACTATGACTACCCATTCTGCCTTTGGTTAGGTATAATAGTTAGGAAGTATTTTCCTTCCATGAAGAGAAGACTGATATCTCTTTACATCTACCTATATTTATAATTCTTCTCTCTGGGACAAAGCAAAACAATTTAGTTCTTCCTGAATATGAACACTCTTCAGATATTTGCATATAGTTATCAAGATCCACCACTTATTCTTTTCTCTAATCCAAACTTTCCTAGTTCCTTCAAAAGATGTTTAAATGGAATAAGCATAAACTCAGTTGATTGAACATTTTATGAGCATAATTTTCTAGGTCCTTCAACGGTTGTTCATATACTCACCATGTAGGCTACCTCCTTTAAAAACTCATAAATTTGCCTATGCTCTTCCTGAAAATATTGCCCCAAAATGGATGCAAAACTACAAATATTTAAGATTAATGCAAAGAAATTGAGAAAGTCAACTCTCATTCTGATTACCATTATTGCAGCCTATGCATCAATATGTTGTATTATGAGTATCTGAAAACACTCTTCCTTGAAGAAATTATATATCTTGACTTTATTTTTAGGCACAAAAAATACAGAACCATGTTGTGTTTTATCTAATGAGTTCTTTGAGTGAGATTCCTGGTGTAACAATTATCACTTATGAGCTTAGATTTCCAGTTATTCCTGTTGAGAAAATATGTACATTGAATGGGATCTATTTTATTATTTTTTATTGAACAATCATAATTAGATTTGTTAGTGAGTACTATTCTTTCTGTACACCAAATTTTCTAAAATTTTTACTAATAAGCCAACAAACATTTATTGAGTGGCTATGATGAGTTTAGAAGCAAAATCTGATGATTAAATTTTCCATAATATGTATATAGACTTATCTTACAAATCATTCAAAGTAAAATCATAGACATTTGATAAACACTAATATATTCAATTATTTGATAATATACAAGGAGGCATTAGGTACAGTTAAAATAATTGTTACATTTTATTCTAACACATACTGATTATTTTATTAGAGTTTTTAGCTTTACAAAACCCTATTGCCTCCTTTGGAGAAAATGTTTTCTATTAATTGATTTTTTGGCACTCACACTTCAGTGGTGTCTGAATCCATATGGTGACTTAAGTAGGTTATGATTAATGACATTGTTTATCTCAGAGTCCCAGAGAAGGAATATCAGAATTCTATCAAACATCTAGAATCATACCCTTTAATAATATGGATCTAGTTCATCACCAAGGCAGTAGAATATTTAATAAATGAAATATCTTTTATAGGATAAGGCTAAAAATAACCAAAACAACATAAGACAAAGACCAATAAAGTTCAAGTTGGACAATGGTTTTTGAAGGTCTCAAAGTTCATCACAAGGTCAACTATGTAGGGTATAGATAACAAAAATATTTGTTTAAAAATTTGTTTAGAGATTTCTGGGATAAGATGGCTGCAGTGTAGAAGGAACTTCATGACTCTTCCTACTACCAATCACAACAAAGCATCTCAAAAAGACAAAATCAAAATCAGACAAGGAAAGGGGCTCTACTGTAGGGTGGGGAGACTTGAAGATGGGAAGCAACAAATTGGGGAAAATATTTATAATAAAAAACCTCTGACAAAGGCCTAATTAATCAAATTTATGAGGAGCTGAATCAATTGCACAAAAAAGCAAGTCATTCCCCCATTAACAAAATGGACAAGGGACGTGAAAGGGAAATTTTTAGATAAAGAAATCAAAAATATCGATAAACACAAGAAAAAATGTTCTAAATCTCTTATAATTAGAGAAATGCAAATCAAAACAACTCTGAGGTTCCACTTCACACCTAGCAGATTGGCTAAAATCACAGCAAAGGAAAGTAATAAATGTTGGAGAGGATGTGGCAAAATTAGGACATTAATACATTGCCTGTGGAGTTGTGAATTGATCTAACCATTCTGGATGTCAGTTTGGAACTATGCCCTTTGATCTAGTCATACCACTGCTGGGTATATAGATCATAAAGATATCATAAGGAAAAAGACATATAAAATATTTATAGCAGCACTCTTTGTGGTGGCAAAAAATTGGAAAATGAGAAGATGCCCTTCGATTGGGGAATGGCTGAACAAATTGTGGTATCTTTTGGTGATGGAATACTATTGTGCTAAAAGAAATGATGAAAACTGGAGGAATTCCATGTGAACTGGAACGACCTCCAGGAATTAATGCAAAATGAAAAAAAGCAGAATCAGGAGAACACTGAACACAGAGATGGATACACTGTGGCACAATTGAATATAATGGACTTCTGTACTAGCAGCAATGCAATGATCCAGGACAATTCTGAGGGACTTATGAGAAAGAATGCTATTCACATCCAGAGGAAGAACTGTGGGAGTAGAAACACATAAGAACAACAACTGCTTGATCACAAGCTTCAATAGGGATATGATTGGGGTTGGAGACTCTAAATGATCACTCTAATACAAATAATAATACGGAAATAGGTCTTGATCAATGACACATGGAAACCCCAGGGGAATTGCTCATTGGCTATTGGAGGAGAGGAGGGAAAGAAAATGAACCATGTAAGAGTGGAAACATATTCTAAACTAATTAAATAAACATTTTTTAAAGTTTGTTTAATACAAAGCAAGCAAATAGTAATGATGGGAGGCTATAAATCACTGTATGATAGAAAATGTTAAAAGATAAATTTGAATACTCCAGTTCTAATCTCTCTTCTCTTCTTACCAAATTTATAATCTTGTGTGGCTTATGTAACCTCTCTAAATTTTCAGTATCCTTGTCCCTCAAATGAAAGAAGTTGGACCAAATGATCATGAATTTGCCTTATAAATCTTTAAAATATCACTCCTTCTTCCTCCACTAAGAAACTAAATGTTCTAATAAAAGAAAAGTCTTTAAGCGGTTGTTTTCTGTTATCATAATGATTTCCTGAAAATTTGTAGAAGTGAGGTATTTTTAATATCAGTAGAATTCATCTTTTTATTCATTCCATCTCTAAATTTAAATATTCTTATATATTGAGATATTAATTTTGTGCTTAGAAAAACAAATCTTCACAATTCTTATCAAGGAGTTTTAGAATCATACATAATGAAATAATCAGAAAGACCTGAATGAAGCAGAGTGTAATACAAGAGCTTACATGATACTGGACAGTTAGGTGGTGCATTGGACAGAGTTCTGGTCCTAGAATCAGGAACATTCATATTTCTGATTTCCAATCTGGTCTGAGAAACTTACATTCTGTCAGACAATGGCAAAGTTACTTAACCCTGTTTGCCTCAGTTCCTTGTCTATAAAATTAGCTGGAGGAGCAAATGATTCTAGCAATGAAAATGTGAAATGGCATCCTAAAGATTCAGATATGACTAAACAACAACAAATACAGTATTAAATTATATAACGTAGTTACTATGTACTATAGGTAAAGTTAAAAAAAGAAAGACCAGTGTGGCCTGACACAGACATAAAATTTTTCATGTAAGAGCTTTTTTTGTTTGTTTGTTTGTCTTTCTAAATAGTTCTTCAAATAAGTGCAGCATTTGTACAAGAAGGAAACTACAGGAGAGGTACCAGAATAATTAAAGGCATTGAGGTAACAAAATTGCTCCATATAGAGTTCAATTCAGTTTAATTATATACACATTTGTTACTATTATTTTTGTTAAAAATAATAAGAGCTAACTTTATATATCTCTTTAAGCTTTGTGAAACTCTTTGCATATATTATCACATTAGATTCTTAAAAAAATTCTCTAAGTTAGGTTGCTAGCATTATTTCCATTTCATAAATAAGGGAATAAAGGCTCAGAGTAAGCATATTTCTAGGGTCACACACCTGGTAAGTCCATAATGCAGATTTAGACCTCACATCTTCCTGATTCCAACTCCATCATTTATTTGCTACATCACCGGCTTCATACTTACTAAGTTCCTATTATCTTTGAGGCTCTACAAAGACAAAAGCAAAATATCCTTTGTCCTCAGAAGTTTATGTTCTACATTTTCATGTTCAGGAGTGGAAGGCTTGTATTGGGGACACATTGTTTTGTTTTGTTTTCCATTATGTAAGACCTTAGACCCCTGGTTTCTATAAGCCAGACAAGTGGGACTTGATCTAATAGGCAATAGAGGAGATAATTTAAATTCTTATGCAAGAAAGCCAGAAAGGCAGCATGAGCAAGGTCCCCTAAGAGCAAGATGCATCTATGCTACAATGGAGAAACATCTTCCATCCATTGATGTAGTTAGAATAAAATGACTAGATGAAATGAGTGACTGAGAAGGTAGCTCTTGGCTAAAATTGGTCTGAAGAGAAAAACCAAAATTTGTCATTTTTCAGCTGTTGAGGTTAATCCATTATATCTGATCTGTTATTCTCCAATTGTTCATCTAAATAGGCTTAAAGAATAGCTTCATAATTCTAGGACTTCTATACTTGAGGGGCACAAAGAGAATTTGTATACAGATAATAGCTCATGCTTGCATCCCATTTTAAGGTTGTTGACGTGCACAGTACCACAGTTATTAACCTCATGTTGTAGGTGAATAAATTGAATTTCACTTTCTTTCCAAGTGTCACATAGTATGAAAGCTCAGATCTCTTGACCCTAGGTCTAGAATTATTTTTACTACATGAAACTATTACATGAATGGCATAAATTTGTATTCTTCCTGGATCCTGAAATATGAAAATGGCCTGGAAAGATGCAGAAATGATACTGACCCTATATGCACATTATGATGGTACACAATTTGGAACTTCTACCAGATCCTTCAGGGAGATATGCAGAGTATGTTTGCCTTTCTCCAAGCTGCCAAGGAGTCTCCTGATAGTAGTAAGATTTCCCTAGAAATTCAGTGTTTTAAAAAGCCACTCCAATTAAGTCATTTATTTTAATTCTTCCTTATTACATTAGACAAAGGACCTACATACACATAGTTGCTCAACAAATTGCTAGCCTCTTAAAAATGTTGATGATGTCTATATCTGTGAGATCTTTTCCCAGCTGGGTTAATCTTGCTATTTTAACTTGATATCCAGAAGCAAATCTAGATAGGAAGAGGCTCTTCTTTCATTCCATCTGAAAACTCCAATTACAGTTATCCTTATGAATTTATTTGAGGGATCTTTCAATTACCACATTTAATTTTTGTTAAGCTTTTCATATGAAACATGGTATAGTAGTGGGGAAAAGCCTGGCCTGGCTAGAATCTAAAAAAAACTACTTTCTGATCTCAGGTAGCTCAAAAATTCACTATGTAATTTCGAGTAAGACATTCAGTCTCTGAAAGTCTCCCTTTTCTCATTTATTAAATGGAATTAGTAACTAATGTGGAATTTTTAAACTCTCTCTCTCTATATATATATACATATATATATATATGCATATATACATGTATATATTTTGTGTGATAAAATTTTTCATGTGTGTATACACATATAGATATAGTTTTATTTTTACAGTGTGATAAGAAGAGGGACAGTTTAATAGAAGAAATATGAATGAAAATAAAAGCAATATAAATGAAAACGTTGGTGTACATTGTCTCTATTACCCTTTCTAGTTCTAAGTAATCTGTATTTGTGATCACGGAATAGTCATATTCTGAAAGAAGAGATTACTCAATAATTTCTCTTACAAAACATAGAACTCACAAAATGAAGAGCATCAACCTAGAACGGAAATGATCAAGATTTTCTACATGTTTTTAGATGTTCCACTCCAAGAAGAAATGACTATTAAAAGTAACTTGGTGTGTCATACATCACGTGGGAGGTTGGCTTGAACTCCTCCTGAGAATTCACAGTTGAATCCTGCATGCAGTTTGATCTTTTCTCTGCTAAAATACATACTCAAAAATAAATAAACTCAGTAGGGAGATTTTCCTGCAAAATTAAATTCTAATTTACTTGCTAAATTACAGAGAAACTTGCTAAAAGATAGCTTTTAGCTTTCTTATCATTCTTTAGCAATTAGATGTGCATATCAGATTAAAGAATGTATGGCTAACAATGCATACTATAGTTGTCCTGAGTTGATTTTCAATAGCTTCTTTAATACACAGAATTGAAAACTCATCAATTTGTCATTGTGACCATTTTAATGTGTATTCATCTTTAAATTATGATGTTGGGAATAAATGCACGATGTTATCATAGGATATTAAGTGCATCGTATACTGAGGATAGATGTTTCTGTTGGAATTGAGAGATTTAGGCTTCACATATTTTTATACAGGAAACGCCTAATTCCTGGAAGATGCTTAAGGAATAGGAGATTTGGTTACATGATATTTTGTGAAGAGAGAAAGAGCAAAAACTACTAAAAATGAGAGGCAACTATTTGTAAAAATACAGGGCAGTTTTGAAGGAAGAGAACAAAAAATTAATTTAAAAAATTATTGAGGAACAGGTGAGGACCTTGGAAGAAGTTCAGATGAAAATCTTGTTGGAGTATTTTGAGTGAATAATAAAAAAATTACTGAGAACTACAAAGATCAAGGATTTCAAGATCATTGGTTATGAATATTATTTATGACTATTTTGTCATGGTTTAGATCATAGAAGGCCACATGATTATTTAGAAATATTGGTGGGCTTTTTTGTTACATCTAATTTGTTACTGTCTTTTTTGTTACCATTTATTATTTTATATAGTATAAAATAACATTGAATATAAGTAATATATTAATATGATTTTTTATAAATATGTAATAATTTTTATGCTTATCCAAGAGAAACACATTCTCATATTCACTATATCCAAAATATATATGACATATTTTTCTCCTCTCCATCCCTTCCTTCTCTATCCTCTCCAGAAAGCATGATATAGATGATATGATATATATAGTATATGATATAGATCATAAATATGATATAGATGGTAGATATATTATCCTTTTATGTTCATAATATTGTGACACAAGACATATATTCTTTATACTAGAGAAAAATTCATGGAGGAAATATGGTACAGAATGGTATGTTTCAATCTGCATTGGGCTTCCATCTATTCATCTTATGGCAATGGATATCCTTTTTCATCATGAGTCTCTTGAAGTTTTCCTATTCTTGTCTTGTTGATAATAAATAATACATAGCTGATCATCATACATTATTGTTGTTACCGTGTACAATGTTTTCCTAGTTCTGCTGGCTCTTATGGCACAACAGTATTACAATTACAGTTATGCACCACAACTTTTTGAGCCATTCCCCAATTGATGGACATTCCTTTAGTTTCCACTTCTTTGCTACCACAAAAAAAAAACTACCATAAATATTTTATATTGTATAGTTTCTTTTCCTTTTTTTGATTACCTTAGGAATAAACCCAATAGTGGTATTTCTGGGTCAAAAAGTTTTATATCTTTTTAAATATAATCCTATTATTATGTCTTAAAATTTCCATCCTTATAATAATTCTCCAATCTTTTATATATATATATATATATATATATATATATATAT
>NC_058135.1:168988543-169061447 GCF_016433145.1 Gracilinanus agilis | reverse complement strand
TTTCTCTCTCTCTCTCTCTCTCTCTCTCTCTCTCTCTCTCTCTCTCTTTCTCTCTCTCTCTCTCACACACACACACACACACACACACACACACACACACAAATAAATAAATAAATAAATAGAAACCCTGGAAAGACTTATAAGAAATGATACAAAGTGAAGTGAGCAGAACCATAATGTTGTACACAGTTATAGCAATAATATTCAATGGTCAACCGTAAATGATAAATATTATCAGTAATGCAAGAATCTAGGACAACTCCAAGTGACTAATGAAGAAAAAGGCTATTCATCACTATAGAAGCAACTCAGTCTAAATGGAGATTTTTGCATACCATTCTTCACTTTATTTCTTTGAGGAATTTTTCTCTACTATAAATGATTAGTAGTTTCTTTTACATGGTGAACATAGAAATATGTATTGTATGAGAACACATGTACAACCTATACAATATTAACTACTATTTTGAAAGAATAGAGTGAGGGAAGGAAAATGAATTGTAAAACATCACAAAATGTCTATTAAAATTTTATTGACATATAAAGAATATTTTTTAAAGGTAGCACATTAGTTAATGGTGGAACCAGGACTAGATCCCAGTCTTTTATTTCTGAGTTCCAAGTTTAACATATTATTTAATGGGGAAGTAATTCCTTTTTTTCTTATCTTTAGGTGATATCTTTATGATACAATACATATATTAGAAAAATCAAAAAGAGGAATGAATAATTGTCAGCCATGAAGCATCTTAAGTACCCAATTGGTTTTTCAGTCTCCATGCAAAATTATTTAAATTGATTGATTTTGATTTAGAACCCTTCTGAATTCCAACAATGAAAATATGAGTCCAATTTAAACCCTGCCTTTTCATTAACAAGTGAACTATGATCATATATATATATATATCATAAATGTGGAAACATGAATAACTGAGACCAAATATTTAAAACTGTTTGCTTCTTATATACCTGAATTCCATCTAATGCACCAGGATTTTATTTTGTTTTTAAATCTAGGTCTGAATTCTGTCTCTGACAGTTCTTAGAGATCTTTGAACCAGTCAGGTCACATCTAAACCCTCAGTTAATTCTTCTATGAAATGGAGGTATTGATTATTGGAATAAGTATTCTACATTATTCCTGAGAGTAACAAATCAAAAAGTATTTCATAAAAATAAAACAATTCCATAAAGTTTTCAACTTACAGGGATACTAGTATTTTCATGGAACATATAGTTCCATATTTCTCATGTCATAAGAGAGACATTTATCACACATATAATAGAAAACTCATGAAGGAAATATAGATGAAGATGACATACTTTGATCTTCACTCAGTTTCCTAAAGCCCCTTCTTTAGCTGTGGATAGCAATTTAATCGAGCCCCTTGTGATTATCTTGGAAACTTGCATGAATGATAATGGTTTAGTCCTTCACAATAAATAACATTACATAATATTTCTATTACTGATACATTTTTCTTCTGGTTCTGCTCACTTCATTGTACACCAATTCATACAATTCTTTATAATTCTTCCTGAGTTTTTTTTTCTGAAATTCTGTTCATTGTTCCTTATGTGCAATAGTATTCTATCACAACCATATACCACAATTTGTTCATCCATCCCCCAAGGATTAAGTAACAATTTGATTTCAAAATCTTTGCCACTAAAAAAAAGAGCTGCTAAGATATTTTGTTACAGGTATGTCCTTTTTCCTTATATCTGATCCCATTGTGATGCAGATCAAGTAGTGGTATTGATGGGTCAAAGTGTATGCATAGTTCTGTGTCACTTTAAGCCTGGTTCCATATTGTTCTCCAGAATGGTTGCATCAATTCACAATTCCACCAATAGTGGATATTTCCCAGTTCTCCCACATCTCCTCCAATATTTATTATTTACCTTTTTGGTCATTTTAGCTAATCTATTAGGTGGATGGTAGTATCTCAGAGTTGCTTCAATGTGCATTTCTCTAATCAATAGTAATTTGAAGAATTTTTTTCAAATGACTATGGATTGAATTTCTTCCTCTGAGAACTGACTGCTCTTATCCTTTGACCATTTTTCAATTGGGGAATATTTTATATTCTTATAAATTTGACCCAGTTCTCTATATAGTTGAGAAAATGAGGCTTTCCTCAGAGAAAATTGTTAATTTTTCCCCAAAATTTATTTTTCCTTTTTAATCTTGGTTATTTGGTTCTATTTGTACAAAATTTTATTTATTATAATCAAAATTATATATTTAATTTTATAATGTTCTCTTTATTAACCAATGATTTATTATTTTATTTGTTTTTTCATAAAACAAACTTCTTGTCTTATTTATTTGTGCAATAATTTTCTTATTTTCAGTTTTAATAATCTCTCTCTAGAGGCACAGTAGGTTCTGAACCAGCTTTTTACTCTTACTCTGTGCATGTCTCCCTGTTTTAAATTTGTTTCTTGTAAACAGCATATTGTGAGGTTCTGATTTTTAATCCATTCTGCTATCCTTTAACATTTAATGGATATGCTCATCTCTTTCACATTCACATTTATGATTACTAATTTTGTGTTTCCCTCCATCTTATTTTCCTCATGTTTTTTTCTTTCTTTGTCTCTGTCTCCATCTGCCTGTCTGTTTCTCTGTCTCTCTCCTTTTAGCCTTTCCCTGATCACAGATGTATTGTTTTTGACAACCGCCTTTCACATTTGTTTCTACATTTTGTCCATGTCCCCCAACCTTATTCTCTCTATTCTCCTACTTCCCTATGGGAGGGGGTGTTACACTTGGAGCTCAGTTCAATGAAGGTAAGATTCAATCATAGCCACTTTCCTCATCTTCTCCTCTACTGTATTTACCATTTATATGTCTCTTAATGAGGAGTAGCTTACCACATTATATCTCTCCTTTTCTCTTTTGTATATCACACCATCATCCCATCTTATTTAGGTTCTTTCCTTGAGATATTATTTTTATTATAATTTTTGAACTTTGTAAGCAAAGAGAGATGAATCATATTTAAAAACTCAGAGAATAATTTCATTATCATATATTTTATATAATTAGACAGGATGGCTGGAAATAGAGAATTCTGAACTCTTATGAAAATATTGTCCACAGTTTCACTTTTAAAAAATAATAATGTAAATACTGGTGCTCTAATTACTGTGGTTATGCATCTTCTTGTTCTTCTTCTTTCCCTCTACTTCTCTCCCTCCACTCTTTCCTTGTTAATCAAGCTTTTCCCATCCTAGGAAGTTTGAGTGTTTAACAGTTACAGAACTATAGAATATCAGAACTGGAAATGGTCAGAGAGAGAACATTGGGTCCATTAGAGTTATTTACTGAGAAGGGTAGAGAATGGAGAACCAGGATGGTGAATTAGTGTACCTCAAATCACATAGTAACAGTTTCTGGGAGATCAAAGACAAGGAGCTTGTTCTTTTGACTTGGACTCCTGCAAGCCCAAATTCATGTTTGTTTATTTATATACTCAAAATGAATTTATTGCAAACCCTGAATTATAAACGATTTTAAAGAAGACACTGTTTCTTCAAAGAATACCATAGTGGCATGTGTAGAGGGAAAGATTCTGAAGTCAATTTTGGGTACAATTATGGAATGCTCCCATAGATGGCTTTGACATTTACTTCTCTGTAATAAGTTATGAAATCCAGGTCTAATGATTATCTGCTACTTTGACATTTAAGTAACTTGAACTAGTTTTCCTTTTCTGTTCTTATAGTTTTGCTTTCATTTTTATTTTCACTTTCTTCATGAGAAAATTTTCAGTTAACTTTTGTGGAAAACTAAGTCATCTAGTACAAATAGGAAGAAATACCATCTGCTATCACTTGAAATCCAGTACCCCAGGCTGGGGACTTGAAAACATCTATTTGTTTCCTTTTCTTGTTTTCCTTCATCAATTTTCTTTGTTCCTCTTTCTTCTTTGCCAATTTCTTCCCTACGGTCTCAAGTGAAAACTAACATCTTCTACATGAAAAACGATTGCATAAATTCACTCACTTAGAAGTTTTCCTAAAGGATATTTCTTCTACTGTTGGAAGTTGTGGGGTAATTTCTTATTATATAATATATATTTTATTAACATTCCATTTGTTAGTGTTAAAATTTGCTCCTAGAATACCTCATTTTTAAAAACTCTTGCTTTCCATCTTAGACTCAACAGTGTGCATTGGTTCTAAGACAGAAGAGCAGTAAGGGTAAGGTAATGGGGCTTAAGTGACTTGTCTGGGATCCCACAGGTAGAAAGTGACTGAGGTCAAATTTGAATTCAGGACCTCCCTTCTTTAGGTCTGGCTCTCAATCCATTAAGCTGACCCTGAACACCTCATTTTTTTCCTTCATGAAAATAAAAATCATTTTGAAGTTATCCCTAAGGAGTCAGATCTTGATTTAGAAGTCACTTTTACAATTCTAACCCTTGAAATTTTTATTTCTGCAATTAATTCAGAATTAGCTAGTTCAATAATGACTTTAAAAAGCTTTGTTTTGAAATCTGAATGTAGAATACTAAACTTCTCTTATTTTCCAGTAAAGTAAAAAATTCTCCAAATAAATCCAGGATATTATTCAGGGAGACTATCTTTGTCCCATGCTCAAGGCAGTACTTTTTTAAGCAAACATTTTCTGAAATATTCTCTAAAAATAAAGTTCCTACTTCTTTTTTCAATAAGATCTCAGTAGTTCCTATTTTATCATTTGCATTCATCAGAAATACACCTGAATCATGAAGATGAATGGAGTATAGAGAATATAGGAGACTTTTTGCAAACATCTATATGCTGTTTAGATACCCTCTGGTTAATCTTGAAATCACAGCTGAATGAAGTAAGGTAACAAAAAAAATCTACATATATTAATTTCACAGGTGAAATCTTTGAAATATAGCACAGGTAATAATTAATGTGTATGGTTGGAGAAGAGCTAATCAAAAATGCCCAGGAGCATGCTCCCATAATCTCTAGGATACCCTTCTGCTTAGGGACTGTGCTCAGAACCAACAGTTTCCTAATTTTACTGGCATGATGTATATTCTAGAATAATACTTTTTATGTGATCACTGTTTACATTTGAATGATATTTTAAATTTACAAATCATTCTACATATTTCATCATTAATGTCCTCCCAGGGAGGTGCAGGGTACACCTCAGGGGACAAAAGATAAGAGTTTAGCACCATGTGAAATATTCTAGACTACTAAATACATGGAATAGGAAACACACCAAGTCAAACAGGTTACCCAGGCTACATCTTCATTTTATCCTCACAACAGTTCTATGGTGTGGGTAGAATTCTCCTTATTTTGTAGAGCAGACAATAAAATGCAAGAGGCGAAGTGGCTGTCCAAGGTCAACTTGTCACTAAAGAACAGAAGAGAAAGTGGAATTCCAAACCAATTACACTGCTTTTTTTTTCAAAGCACCTTCATATTCACTATTTAATCACATTTTCATATTAATCTTCCACAATAATCATAGCAGATATCATCATTTCCATTTTATAGAGGGGGGAACTGAGATAAAGAGGAGATTTGTCTCAATCATACAAGGGATAAGGGGAAAAGGCCTAGAATGCAAATCTCCTAATTTTTAGCCCACTTATTTCCAGTGCAGTTTATTGCTCCCAACTAAAATAGATTTGTATTGGTGCGATTTGAAGTGTTACAGCTGACCTCAGTATAATAGCCATGTATATTTCTCTACTTGAAAATGACAAAAATCATACTCTAACCAAAGAAACCTTCTATAGTCTTGAAAGGTGTGAAAATAATGATGAATAACTATTCTCTTCTAAGATGTTCAATTTATTTTTAAGTAACTATGGTTTAAAAATATTTTGAAAATAAATTATCCAACACCTCATAACTTATTTTAATTGAGTCATTTTTTCTACATGTTCCTAAGATATCACCTTTAAAGCTGTGAAAAATGGTTATTTATCAATTTAGTAAAACTAAAACAATTTTAGAGTAAGCATAATATACTTTAAATTAACTTTAATTGAACATTATAAATACATTGGGGAGAAAATCAATTGCTCTACAAGTTTTCTCCAATTTCCCTGTGTCTTTGTCCTGCCAAACTCTATTTTTTTCCTCTAGGATATTGTGGAATAAAGAATATAAGTTATTCAGGTCTACAACAATAGTTAACTATTCAAGTGGGCATTTAAAAATATCTACATAATTCATTTTTAATCCTCCCCTCAAAAGAAACTATTATAAAATAGTCAAGGACTTTGCCTATTACTGACTACATAGGCATATTTAGGTTGAAATCATCTCACAATATGATAAGTAATTCCTTCTGACATAGGAACAAGTACAAGTGATAGTACTTTGCTATAATGAAATAACTACTATGCACTTTTTGAATAGAATGTTTATAGGAGGCTGTGTTCCTATGCACCCATAGAAAGACACTTTTTAGTGACTGAGATAAAGGTAGAACATGACTGCATAAAATGCGGAGTCGTTTTCAATTACAACATAGATTGATACCATGGCAAGAATGATTATAAAAGGTTAATGTTGAACTGAACTGGGCACAAATCTCCTTAAGGGCTCATACCTTTTCTTCAGGGAAGAATGAGGAAGAGGTGAATGAGACTGACAAAGGTTCACTGAATATAGAGTAAGCATTTTACAGAATTTCTTATGTATAGGACCTTTCCAAAGAAGCAACTGCCCCCTAGCCTGAAGGGAATACTGTGTCACTTTCTGGAGAGAATTAACTGCAAACACACAGGCTAAGACTAACCTAGAAAGTCATCCCTGATTGAACTGTGTGCACACCAGGGTCTCCTGAGGGAATCTCTGTCTTTAGAAAGGGGGACAACTGCTATTCTGAAGGCTATGATTGAAATATTGGGTTTAGCCCTAGGGTAACCATGTTCCTAGAAGTAGCATTAAAATACCCCTGGGGAAATGGCTACCATACCAGCTACCTTCTTGGGAGAGGCATAACCTCTACTCTTTCACCCTCCTGATATCTAAAACTAATAGCCCTGCCCCAGTTTTAATTAATTGTGGATGTACACTGAAAACTGTGACTTCAACTTACCATATTTAATGGTAGGAAGCATTACGTGAGGTAAAAGAAATGAGCAAGACTATAAGGGGATGGCAAAGAATTGTCTCCTCTACATCCCCAAAACAATACATTGGTTATAACCTTCTGAATCAAACAGGATCAAGCCCATTGTCTATTCAGTGAGTATCCAATTAGTCATTTTGCTAAAAATAACTTTATTTCATCAACAACTGCCCCTTTATGGAGAGTAAATTTAAGGATATAATCTTAATTGATCCAATTGAAGCACTTATTTTATTTAACATAAATTTTGTTGAACACAATGGAAGAAGATAATTTTCTTAGTCAATGAAAATGGATAAAATGAATAACTAAAAAAGTCAGTGAAGCAGGCAACAGATTAGAAACCTGCCACAACTGGAGTAAAAATGAGAAGAAAAATATCAATGAAGCCATCACTGGCTCTCAGGATATGGAGAGTAATTTTATACACTTAATCAAAATATATTAGTAAAAAAATAAAAAACAATAATTTTGGATTTGTAAATCCATTTATGACATAATTATAAATCTGTTATGAGGAGCCTAAATTTGTGACTTCATTTTTGCTGGGATCATTAAGAGAGAAAAGATCTCATTCAATGTTTCCTGAAAATTGAGGTGATTTGAATTGGACATGTCACAGGTAATATATCAGGGGCATGATTTATACCTGGATATTCTTGACATGACTAGTATAAAATACACACATCTATGTCATAAAATGTCAGAAATTGAATGAATATTGTAGAACAAATATTCAAAAAAACTTATTTGACTCATTGTCATATTTCTTAATAAAATTAATCTATTATTTATCTCTATATTTTGTTCTTTTACCCATGAATTCTTTAGGATGAGGTTATTTAGGTTCCAAATCATGCTAAATCATTTCTACAATGACCATGTATAGAGTGCAAATTCTTTTCATTATAATTAATAAAAATATACTTAGTATTTCTGCCTTTCTGTATTTTTTAATACATGGTGAATTTCTAAAACTTAGGTTTTACGCCTTATTCCATGTATAATTTTTACAAATGTCCATAAAATAATGAGATGTTTGTTTCATTAAATTTTTATTCAAAACTTGCCATATGTGCTGTTGGTTAGATATTTCCGTCATGTCCAGCTCTTCATGACCCTATTTTATTACTGGCAAAAGTACTGGAGTGGTTTGCCAATTTCTTTTCTAACTCATTTTACGTATGAGGAAACTGAGGCAAACTTGGCTGAGTGACTTAGATTCTTACAGCTAGTAAATGGCTAAGGCCATATCTGAATTCAAATCTTCCTAACTCTATGGCTGGAATTCTATCCACTGTGTACTTTATCTTGGAAATTGTATATTAAATTTTAACTTTTATAGTTTCACTATCATATCAATTTTTCTCTGACTTTACCTTTTCCTTTAAAATTTTACATACTAGTCTATTCAATGAATAAATCGAAGTATTGATATTCATTGTCTTTCTACTTTTCATGTATAATTTTGCTCCAGATTCTTATTTTAAATGTGTCTGAAGTAGTTTTATTGAAAACAATACATTACTTGATTTTACTTTTTAATGCATTCTTCTGTCCTCTTTCATTTCATGACTGTCACCACCTTCTTTTGGCAGAAGAGACCTAGACCAATGTCAGTAAGTGATTTGTTCAAGGTGATATAGTTAGTGTCAAAACACTAACACCAATTTCAAATCTACATTATTGTTCACTATGCTAAAGGAAGCACATATTTTAAAAATAGAAACTTATTTCTCCAATTAGGAAAAAATAATTATATCGTTAAGTGATGTTTTTAACAAAGGCTTGGTTTATATAAAGATGGAAATGGAATAGGTAACTGTCTGTCAACAATTATTTCAGAAGTGCTAAGGAAATCCCCTTACTCTTTCAGATATTTTTCCCTCATAGTTTTCTAATGCTTGGAAATTCCTGAGTTGAAGTACAAAGGTTATTCTATAATTATAGATGAATTTTATATTAAAAAAGCTGGAGAAATTGCAGATATGTTTCACTAAGTCCTCTAGCTCATTTCTAGTCCTTGCTCAAATGATTTGTCCTACCCCAAATTTTTCTTCATTCCATCCTGCTATTAAAGTTTTTTTTACTCCAGAAATTACTCTGCATTTTCTTTGTATATGTTATGTATTTATTTATCTACATATTTGCTCACCCTCCTCTAAGTGGAATGAAATTTTGCTGAGGGAAAATGCTTTTTCACCCTTTTTGCCAATTCCAAATATACTGAACAATATATTATCCAACTTAAGAAATGTTAGTTGAATGGAAATGAAACTCTTGCTAATTGCTAATGGATTGTCTATAAAGGAAGGTTGGGTAGAAAGGATTTTAATTTGGCATTGTGGGGTTTGAATTTGATTTCTGGTTACATCATAGGTAAATCAGGCAGCTTCTCTTAAGTTCAGCTAATTTATTTACAAAATTTGGATATCTATAAGTACACTGCCTACCTCAAATATTTAATACTCAGTGTACAGTACTTTCACAAGGGGTAATAAAAAGGGTTAATATCAATCCCATTTTCCTTTATGTCTCTCATGAGTAGAGTAGCATTTCATGTACACTTGAAAGCTTATTTCCTTCCAGTCAAATATTGGTAAATAAAAGATCATTGTAAATTACTAATGTACCTTATAATCAAATTAAGCAATAAGTGGATATCAGGGAGATTATATTGATTGGAGTAGAGTAAAAATACATAAAAGTTAAGGAACTCTGGTGTGGAATGAGATAAATTTTCAGTTAAATCAAGGAAAGAGAGAACCAGTGCTCCCAAAGAGCGTCTACCTGTAGCCATTTCTAAGATTCCAAGGACTGGAAATAAAAAGTCATCTTAGGAGTTGGTTTTCCATAAGATTATACTCTAATAGAACCAACTAGCCATTCAAAAGTTTCCATTTAACCTCTCATCACCACATTGAAATGGAAAAGTAATCCCTTAGAAAACCACCATATGTTTACTCAAAGTTTTTCACATCTTGAAGATTGCAAAAGTGGATAAAACTGCCCCTTTTTAAGTGGTATAAAATTATTTGGATGCCAAATCATAATTTTTAGGCTCACTGAAAACATCTAGAATATAATTCCAGAAGTAAATTTGACAACAAAAAGGATATAGACTTCATGTTATTCTCACATGGCACTGGTCTCTTCTAACTTCATTTTCAATTTTTTTGTTCTTAACTTAGAGATTATGAATATTCACTATGGTAGCATTCATGAAAAATAGTATTCTTCAGTTTCTAGGCAAAAATGTTTTGTCTGGGTAATGTAGGCAACAGTTTATTCTGTGGTAATGACTCAATCCCAACACAGTTTATTTATTTGTTAAGTCCTCTAGGATATTTTGACTTCTATGTTTTTAGCATTCAAATTCTTTATCTGTGAACCCATGAAATATAGCAAATTTTAGATTTCTAGTTCTACTCCCCAGGTCATGTCTTGATTTATATATAGGAAATACTAAAATGATATGGTGGTGTATTTTACAGTTTCTATCATTTCATTGTTTGATGTAAACTTAGCAGTTAATTGTCTCCTTAAGGAAAACACTTTTGTAAATTTTTGTTAGTGGCCTGCTGTTAAATTACCATCCTGGACTAACTTCCAGTGCTAATATGGCCAATAAAGGAAGTCTTCCCAAATTCCTTCCCCAAACAGCAATAAAAAAAAAAAGCTTTATAATTTATTTTTGGAGGAGAGAACCACTTCCTCAGACCAAGATAGCCTGGAGGATGGGCACAAGAGGTCTGTGTCACTTAGGCAGAGGGGAACCAAAGTCAGAGCAGGAAGCAGCAAGAGAAGACTCCACCACAGCAGGCTACCAGAGATCTCACCTCCTAAACTTTGAGGCCACAATCTGATATAACCTTCCTGAAGGCTCCACCCCTGGGTCAGCCAGCAGCAAGACTCCCCAACAAGATCCATTCAGAGCTGGGGCCCCCCTCTTCAGTCAACTAGTGGTGACTGACAAGCAGCAAGGCTCCACTCCCAGGGCCAACCTGATCTGAGATTCCACCCCCAGGACCAACCAGCAACAAGGTTTTATCCATAAGGACTGTCTAGCAGTAAGGCTCCATTCCTGAAGCTACCCAGCAGTCTTTGATCCTGGAGATGTCCAGCAGTGAGTCTTTCTGCTCACTGCAAACCCACAGAGCAGTCTCAAACCAATATAAGGCAGCAGTGAGGTTTCCCATAAGAACAATCCATCAGGGAAACCTTCTAGACTGTAGTGCCTGGTGCAAATCAGAAGTAAAGGTCCAACACTCAGCACAAGAAACATGATGCAACAACTTTTTAAATTCACAAACAGTGCTCAAGTTTACTATGTAGTAAAAGTCACAAAATAAACTGATAAAAAGTGAAAAAAATGAAAAAAAAGAATTTGATTCTAGATAATTACAGTAGTGATAGGGAGATTCAAGATACAAACATAAAAAAGAACAACATTAACAAAATATGTTTTATGAAGTATCAAAGAAAAAATATAAACTATTCTCAAGGCCAAAGAGATCTAATGGGAGTACTCAAAAAGAAATTTAAAAATAAAATTAGAGAATTAGAAAAAATTGGGGAGAAATGAAAGAAATACAGGAAAACCATGAAAAAAGAATGAATATCATGGAGTAGGAAACACAAAAAAATGGTAGAAGATATCCAAAAATTTCCCTATGAAAATAATTCCTTGAGACATAGAGTTGGCTAAATGGAAAAGGAGATACAAAAAAATTACTGGAGAAAACAATACTTAAAAAAAGAAGTATTCAAATGCAAACGGAGATACATAAGCTCACTGACAATAATAATTCCTTAAAAATTAGACAGTAGAAAGTAATGACTCCAGCTGTCTTCAAGAAACATTCAAACAAAATCAAAAGAATGAAAAAAATGAGGAAAACATGAAATTTCTAAAGAAATTTCTCATTGGAAAAACAGCTGACATGGAAAATAGATCTTGGAGAAATTATTTAAAAAAAAAAGAACCTAAGCATAATACAAATAGAAATAATCAAAAAAAATTGTTCTGACATATTAGATCCTAGATCAGTGGGTACAATAAAAATTGAAAGAATCTACTGATCATCTACTTAAAGAGACCATAAGAAAAAAATCCAGAAATATATCAAATTCCATGACTATCTCATTAGATGCAGAAAAATGCTTTTGACAAAATGCAACATCCATTCCTATTAAAAATGTTAGACTACATAGAAATTAATGTAATATACTTTAAAATAATAAATAGTACATATCTAAAACCATCCGCACACATTAATCTGTAATGAAGATAAACTAGACACCTTCCCAATAAGAACAGAGATGAAGCAAGAATACCCATTATGGGGGCATCTGGGTAGCTCAGTGGAGTGAGAGTCTGGCCTAGAGACAGGAGGTCCTAGGTTCAAACCCGGCCTCAGCCACTTCCAGCTGTGTGACCCTGGGCAAGTCACTTGACCCCCATTGCCCACCCTTACCACTCTTCCACCTATGAGAAAATACACCGAAGTACAAGGGTTTAAAAAAAAAAGAATACCCATTATCTTGACTATTATACAATATTGTTTTAGAAGCACTAGTTTTAGCACTAAGGGAATATAAATGAATAAATTTGAATAGGTAATGAAAAAATAAAACTATTACTCTTTGCAGGCAATATAATGATATACTTATAGAGTCCTAAAGAGTCAATCAAAAAACTAGTTCAAATAATTAATAACTTCAAATGCAGGATATGAGTCCATTTATTCGTTTCTCTCTATTACCAACAAAGCCTGGCAACAAGAGATAGAAAAAAAGAAATTAAATTTAATTAATAGCAGAAAAAATATAAAATACTTGAGTGCTTTCCTGCCAAGATAAACCCAGAAATTATATGAACAGAATTACAAAACACTTTTCACAAAAATAAAGTGAGATCTAAACAACTGGAAAATGCTAATTGTTCATAATTTGGTAGAACCAGTATAACACAAATGACAATCCCATCTAAAATGATCTACTTATTCAATGCCAGAAAAAAATGTCCAAAAATTATTTTCCAGAACTAGAATAATAATAAAAAATTCAACAAAATCACAGAAAACAAGCCCCCCAAAAACTACTAATGGAAGAACAAAATATGAAGAACATCAAGGGAATTAATGAAAGGATGTGGAAGAAGGTGACATAGGATTACTAGATATCCAGCTATATTAGTAAACTGTAATCATAAAAACAATCTGGAACTGGCTACAAAATAAAGTTGTAAATCAGTGGAATAGATTAGTCACACAAAACATAGTGGTAAATGACCATAGTTAGTGTTTGATAAACCCAAAGATTCAAGCTTTTGTGTCCAGAAATCACTATTTGGCCAAAATTGCCGGGAAAACTGGAAATAAAATGTTATGGCAGAGACTGGAAACAAGCCAACATCTCACACCCTACACCAGGATAAAGCCAAAATGGATACATGACTTAGCTATTTTACGATGAAAATGGATAACTTTTATTGCGTTAAACTTTAAAGTTTCTGAAGAAACTAAACAATTGCAACTAGAATTAGGGGGGAGAAAAGGAGAAAGCTAGAAAAATATTGCATCAAGTACCTCTGATAAAGGTCTTATTTCTCAAATATATAGAAAACTGAGACAAATTATAAGAATTACCCAATTGATGAATGATCAAAAGATATGAATAGGCAGTTGTCAGACGAAGAAATCAATGCTATATATAATTTCATAAAAAATGCTGCAAACCACTCTTGATTAGAGAAATGTAAATAAAATCAACTTTGACATACCACCTCTAACCTATCAGATTGCCAATATGACAGAAAAGGAAAATAGTAAAACTGGAGAAGATATGGAAAGATTGGGATGCGAATGCATTGCTGGTGGAGTTGTGAACTGATTCTACCATTCTGGAGAGCAATTTAGAATTATGCCCAAAGAAATTAAAAATTGTGCATAGCATTTGACCCAGTATCACCACTATTAGGTCTGTATTCCAAATAGATTTTTTAAAAGGGAAAAAGATTTATTTGTACAAAAATATTTATAACAGATCTTTTTGAGGTGGCAAAGACTTAGAAACTGAGAGTATATCCATCAATTGAGGGACAGATGGTGGTATATGATTGTAAAGGATTACTACTGTATAATAATAAATAATGTGAAGATGATTTGATAAAATCATGGAAAGATCTATATGAACTGATACAAAGTATAGTGAGTAGAACCAGGAGAACATTGGACACAGTAACAAGAATATTATGTGATCACAATTATGAAATCTTAGCTATTCTTAATAATACAGTGATCCAAGAAAATCTTCAAGACTTACCATGAAAAATGTCATCTGTCTTCAGAGAAAGAACTGATAAAAAGTCTGACATGCATATTTCATTTTATTTCACTTTTTTTTCATTTGTTTGAGTTCACTTTCACAAAAGAACTAATATATGGAAAGATGTTTTATACAACTACACATGTATAATGAATCATATTTCTTGCTGTCTCTAGGAGGAGGGGAGGATGAGAATTTTGCTCAGGCTTAAAGAAAACGGAGATTTAAAAAGAGGTTATGTATGTAACTGAGTTAAAAACAAATATTAGTAAACTGGAAAAAATGACATCATGAAACACTTCCATTTACACAAATCTGTATCACTCAGCAATTTGTTTAATGCTTCTCTATTAACAGAAGATTTTTGAGAAATCTCATCACCATGTTGTCTATAACCCAAGTGATGAATTTCAGTTCCATGGTTGAAAGCTATTGAGACATGTTTAACAAAATAAATAAAATAACTATACAAATTGAAAATATTAAGTACTAGTTTTCTAAGTCAATAAGAGGCCCAAAGGGACCTGTATCTATTTTCTCACAAATACTTCAGCTCTCATCTTCCCCACTTCATTGTGCTCCCAAAAACTGATAGTCCATCACTGGGAAGCCAAACTCTAAAAGGTAAACTTTGGCCTCCTCTTATCTAAAATCAATTCAACATATCACTACCTAGCCATTTTAAAATAAATATATTCATTTATTTGTTACACTAAGATAATCAGTTAACTCCCATCCTCCACTGCCCCTATTAGAAAGGGCATCATTTGATCAGAAGGTATATTTATATATTAAACAGTGTTTTATTTATTTCTATTTATTAGTACTTTTTTCTGGAGGCAGACATATACAAATCCTTCTTCAAACTATATTTCTTTTGCTGTATATAATGTACTCTTGGTTCTACTTGTTTTGCTCTTTTTAATTATATTTGGTCCTTTCCTTGTTTTTTTCCCCCAAAATTAATCTAGTCATCATTTCTTATGGCAAGATAATATTCTATCACACTCCCATACCACACCTTTTTATCTTCTCTCTAGCCATTTTTATAAGTTGCAACTCCATGTACTCTCCTCCTCCTCACTTTCCAATTCTACTTTTTGTATTTTTCCCCCAAGCATCTAAGCTCTTTCAAATCTGATTATCTTGCATTTTTTAAAATTTGTATCTCTAACACTTAGCACAGTTCTCAACAAATAATAAATGCTTAAAGAAAGTTTCATCTACCTAATTATCAACATATTAGCTGAGTTTTTATGCATGTTACCAATGGAGGACCTTTTAATTCAATTTTTGGCTTTGAAATGTTTCATACACTCTATTGTGTGTATGTATTTGACAAATCCTTTGTGTATAATTATCATCCTTTACTATTACTCAGTAAAATACAAATCACAATTCTTTTTTTCCTTTAAATTTTTTATTAAATAGGTACTTTTAAAGAATCTATCAAATATCTTCCCACTTTTTAATAACAAAAGGTAAATCTATGGCTACTTTAGAGTTGTGGGTCTTATCCTTCATCAATAGCATGAGGAGTTTGGAGTGCACTCACTAAACTGTTGTTTCTTATTTTACAATTCTAAAAGTTTACATTAAATTAGACATACACATATTTAAAATTGCCCTTTCTGATTTTCCTATCTACTTTATTATTGTTGAGAGTAATATCATCTTTCTATTCCCTCAGGCTCACCACCTTGATATAATCCTCACTATCTCTCACCCCAGTAAACAATCATATCAAGAGCTGTCAATTTTACCTTTGTATTATGCCTTGAATATGCCCCTTCTCTCCTCTTATATTGCCCACATGTTTGTACAGGACCTCATAACTTGAAGCCTGAATTATTGCAATAGCCTGCTGATGGGGCTATTTACCTCATCTCCACTCACTCTAATCTATCCTACATTTATCCACCAAAGGGATTATCCTAAAGCACAGATCCAACCATATCACCTCCTATTCAATAAACTTCACTGGCTCCTTATTACCTGTAAAATCAAATACAAAATCTTCTGTTTGGTGTTCAAAGGCTTTTGTAACCTAGACTCTTTATATCTTTCCAATTTACTTACATCTTACTCTCTGCCATAAATACTTAGTCCACTGACTTACTTGCTGTTCCACAAAGAAGACACTGAATTTGTCAGTTCCAAGAATTTTCTTTGGCAGTCCTCCATTCCAAGAATACCCCTCTCCTCATCACTGCCTATTAAGTTCCTGCCTTCTTTAAGTCCCAACTAAAATATCACTTAGAATAGGAATCATTTCCCAATCCCTCTTAATTCTAGTGCCTTTTCTCTTTTAATTCTTTCCAGTTCATCCTGTAGATAGCTCTTTTTGTACATATTTATCACTTGTTTCTCCACTATTAGATTATGAGCTCTTTGAAGGCAGAGAATCTCATTTGCCTGTTTTTGTATCAACAGTGCCTAGCATATAGTATGCATTTAAATGTTTATTCACTAATTTCTTATTCTGCTTTCATCTCAGCAGGTTGCTAACCTTACACTGCAGAATACACAATTAACTTCATGATGGTTTTTGTTTTGTTTTTATTTCATCCTTAAGATTGTTTTTTTTCTCCCCAGATTATATGTCAGTATGATTTTAAATAAACATTTTTTTGACATTTTGGTATCCATGTTCTTTCCTTCCCACCCTTCACCTTTCCCCAAGATAGGAGATAATATGGTATAGGTTGTATATATGTGTTATCAGACAATACATATTTCTATGTTCATCAACTTGTGAAAGAAGATACATATCCCTTACCCTAGAAAAAATTTGTGGAGGAATAAAATGAAGAATGGCATACATTCATCAGCATTCAGATTTGGGCAATTCTTCCTATAACAGTGGATATCCTTTTTGATGACCACCCCCTGGGATCCTTGGAGTTGTGCTACATCTCTTCATTACTGATAATAGTTGTTATTCACAATTCACAGTTGATTATCATATTTCACTGCTGTTACCGTGAACAATATTTTCCTGGTTCTACTCACTTCACTTTGTATCACTCCATATAAGTCTTTCCAGGATTTTTTTCTTCTGTGTGTGTGTGTGTGTGTGTGTGTGTGTGTGTGTGTGTGAGAGAGAGAGAGAGAGAGAGAGAGAGAGAGAGAGAGAGAGAGAGATCATTTTGTTTCTCAGATCTCATAGTAAAATAATATTCCATTATAATAATATTCCACAACTTGTCCAGGCTTTCCTCAATTGATGGACAACATTTCAATTTCCAATTCTTTGCTACTGCAAAAAATCTGCTATAAATATTTCAGTAGCTTCTTTCCCCCTATTTTTTATCTCTTTGGGATACAAATCTAGTGGTAGTATTTCTGGGTCAAAGGATATATACAGTTTTGTGTACCATTAAATAGTGATAATGAGCATCACAGAAATAAACTGATTAGGAACCCAAACTACTGTCCATTTGAATGGGAGATCTTAGAGGGTAAGTGGATTTCTAGGCCTATTCATTGTTTGATATTTTTCTCCCAGCATTTCCAAAATGGAACTAATAGTTTCCTGGATTCCAAGAGGGAAGAAAAGCCTGGTAGTTAAAAAAGATAAGTAATTAAACTACAACAAATCTAGCTTCTTTATAGACCTATAATATTCCATTTTACTGTCTGTCTATTTCAAATTCTGACACAGATAAGAAAACACATTGCAGCTGCTGAATGAGTCAGCCAGGCAGTTTTCTGCCTGCAAAGATGCACTGCTCTGGATAAACCTCAACTGCCATTTCATCCATGGCCATAATTTCATCTGTTTAACAAATAAATATTGAGCACTTACTATGCACATGCCCAGCACTGGGTTAGGTGTTGTGTTGGACATAAGAGAAACATAAGGCAGTTTCTTGCCCAGAAGGAAATTAAAAATAATCACATGAAAATGTTAAATGCCAACACAAAGATAACAAATATGTGTCACCAGCTAGTACATGATTACATTTCAAATAAATGACATGTCCACTTTTATGAGTTCTAAGAAAGGAGACATATAAATGTAGGTAATGACAAGGAAGGGCTTCTACTAAGGAACCTGGTATAGCTTAGGGGGCAATGATAGACATTTCAAAAAGAATCAAAAAGAAATTTTTAAACAAACAAGATTAAGAAGCACAACAGGGAATATAACAAATAGGACAGTTTTGCTTTTCCCCTTTTAAATATTGTTTGAGCATGTATATCTATATACATATATCTATATATATTTTGCATAGATAGAATTGTTCTGGTAGCTATTTTATTATTTATTAAAATTTACATTAAAAAATAAAAATGTTTTAAAGGAAATATAAGATAGAAAGTTTTCTAAGGGTATATGAAGGAGGAAATATAGTGATGCAACCTAAAATTCATATAACATTTTTGAATCTGCAACATTCTTTATGAACATTATCTCATTTGGGTTCCTTTCATAGTAAAGACAAACAGTGCAGATCCAGGAATCATTACATACATTTTATAGGTGAGAAAATAGTTTCAGAGAGTTTAAGTGATTTATCCATGGCCATACTTGTCATAAATCTCTGAAGCAAGATTAAATTCAGGTCTTCCTAACTCCCAAACCAGCTCCCTTTCTGTAATATGACTTTGATTGAGATTATCTTTTGAAAATGAATATGTTTTATGTAAGAAGGAAAGAAGGCCTGAGGCATGAATGTTCAAGAGATAGTAAACAGATTCACATAGATTATGGAGGTGCTCAAGTAGTGAACATCATGAATAGGAATATAGGTGGAAACCAAATAAGGGAAGGCCTTAAATATCAGGCTAAAACTTTGGCATTTTCAATATTGGTTAAGGAAATGGCATTATGAAATGAATGGCTGAGAAAAATCAGTATTCCAGCAGTGTGAAATATATAAACTACCAAAAATGGGTTAACTATTTAATTGTTATTATAGTCATCTTTTTTCTACAAGAAATGACCCCACTTAATGCTCTCAGGATTCATTGCTAACAAAGCTTAGTATAAACTTTGGTGGATCTGTGATCTCATCCATGTGAGGGACTCTTTCTAATGTAGATTACAACCTAATCTATGCCTTCTCATCATGAGGGACTCTTGTCCAGCTCTTCCTCTAAATGCTCCACACACTGACCACTGACTTTTAACATGGTATATATATTGAATATCAGTTATTCTTCAAACTCACTCTATTACTTGCACACTAACTTGTAGGTAGGCTAGCCTCAATGTCCTTTATGCTTCTTCAACTATTTAGTTTGTTGGTTAAATTTGGAAATCTAATGTTTACCATGACCTACTCTGCTACCATTTGAGTAATGCTCCTTTTAATATTTGAGAGACTGATATATCCTAATTATTTATATCCATTAGATATCACTGGAACTAATATTCTAAAACTAGAACTTTCTTCATGCAGATACATGAGTTCATTGAAATAATCCACTACTGTTTTAATCCAATACAGACTTTTCTTTTAAATTTTGGTTTAATAGGACTTGGTAGAGTTTACATTCTACCATCAAAGCTTTTAAGGATCCAGATTCTATTCCATAGTCAGATAAGATACTAAGATAGAACAAAATTATAGGATCTCAAATCATGTATTAAAATAAATTCCAAATGACTCAATGATGCAACTAGTTAAAATATGTAATTCAGAGAAGAGAGTGGCTATATATTTGCCACAATTGCTCAAAAGAATCTGTAATTTCATCGTTGCAGTAATCCTCTTCATTGACATGTCATAGTCCATCTATATATGCCCATCCTTTGGTCCCCTTTTTCATATACTCCCAAAATTGTGCCACAGGTGCTTCACTTGCCATGCAGGAAATTTTCTTTGCTTTCTCTTAAAATTATGAAGATACTAATAGAGCAAACTGACTATTCATCATTTATATCTCATATACACAAATTGGCTCACCTGTATAGTAGGAGGAGGAGTAATAGCTGTTGTAAAAGTAGGAGCAGGAGCAGCTGTAGTTGTGGTGGTGATGGTAATGATAGTGCTAGTGGTAGTAGAAGGAGGACGAGAAAGAGTAGTAGTAGTAGTAGTAGTAGTAGTAGTAGTAGTAGTAGTAGTAGTAGTAGNTCCACATTCAACAGAACTTTCAACAAATCTAACACTTAATGAAAATGTTGCTTAGAAAATAATAGAAGTTTTCAGAAATTAAAGTGGAGCCATGGTATAGTATATCAATACATAATTTCCAGAGGCAATAACAGTAAAAAAAAAAATGAGAAATTCCCCTCTCTTCCTTGTTTTCAGAAGTGGAGAATGATGGGTGTGGAGCACAGGATATATTTTCAGATTTAGTTTATGTATTAGTAGTTTTCTATATCTGTTTCACCCTTTCATTTTAATTATTTATTGAAAGTGATAATCCATTGTGTAGTTGGAAGAGGAGATTAATTTTGAAATGAAGATGATGTAAAAATATTTTATATGTATATTTATATATTAATATATTTCATTATAATAATATATTATAGATAATATCATGATATATAATAATAAATATTAATATATTTATATGTTTACAAATTCATTTATTACAAATATTTCTATTGATTAGCTCCTCTGGTCTCTCTGTAAGGAAAGCCAGCCTGAAAGTCTCCTTTTCTCTGCATATTTTTAATTGCTTTTTTTTCAGTGTATAAAGATCAGAGTTGACTCAGAGCTGGAGGATCATTAACTGAAGTAGTGGGGAAGGGAAGGATCTAAGAAATGGGCTTGAGTATCTATAGAATTCCTTCTCATTTTTATATATTTAAAAATCATCACTAAGCTCTAGCAACACTAGAGTCAGGATTCTAGCCATTCAGAAAGCCAGCCTAGCAAAGTAAATCAGGCAATCCAGAGAGTAATACATTTTGTTGTGGCATGAAGGTACCATTTTCAGAAGCAATGCCAACTGAAATTCTTTCTACAAGTTCTATCTTAGTAAGGCTTATCAATTAAGAAAAGACTTTTATGTCTGAACCTAAAAACTGACTATGGTTTGAAGGTCTGTCTAGCTGAAAAAAGAGAGTGCTCTTTATTTATTTTTTTATTGTTGATAACAACTCATTAAACTGTTTGCTTATTGGGAAGGAGAAAGAAGACATATTTCAAACTACTTTGGTGGAATTAGAATGATAGCATTAAATATAGAATATAATAACAAATATTTAATATATTAAATTAATACTGCAGTAAAAATGAGAGGTTATTTGAAGAACTGAAGGAAAATAAGTGAATGCATAGACTTTATCATTTGATCGATTTTTAAACACCTGAATTATTAGACTGAATTTAAATTTATGCATTCCATGCATGTGAGAAACAGGAACAAAGCCCAGAAGTGCATGTAACTGAAAGGCTGAGAATTAGACGTGCATGACATTTTCTACTCAGATAAAAATACACATGCATATGTCTGTATGACTCATTCCACACAACTCAAAATTGCTGGAGAGTGGGTGTTGCTCTGAATATTACTGCACAATGTAGTTTTCAAAGAAAAAACATGTTTGGCACCTTCCATTCTTTCTGGGTAACTTTAGATTAATGGAAATCACAATTAATAACATGCTGAACTAGAAAAGCATTAAAAGCATGTCAAAAGCTAAATAACAAAGAGAATTTCTAATTCAATCACGAGGTGATGGCAGTGATGTCAAGACATGCTCTGTCTGTATGCATTAGTGTAGGCCAGGTCCAGATTTGCAAAGGAAAAGGGAAATTTTAAGCCTTTTAAGAGCTAATTCAAAATATTGCCTCATTTAGCCTATATCTCTAAAAAAAATGTAAGACAAGTATTATTCAGTTAGGATGATTTGAGTCTCTGTGTCACTTTGCCATTGTTATCTGTCATTGGATTAGGGTGTGAGTGATGGGAAATAAAATGGAATAAAAATAAACACTTCAGGAGCCTTCACTGGCATTAAACATATGGTTAACAGAAATGACAGCAAGGGCTATATTTATTTACCTGATGATGAAATAGAAGAGTCATGTCAATATTTGCAAACAGTAAGATTATTTTGCTTATATCCCGCATTACTTATTAGTAAAAAAAATGTGCCCCCCCAACGGTATATAAGCTTGTTGAGGGCAGAAGCTGCCCTAATTAGCATTTGTTTCCCCAGCATCTATCACAGAGACTGATGCAGAGCAGCCACTTTATTATTTCTGGTGGATCAGTTATTGGAAAATATGTCCAAAGTTCCAAAATATGTATAAATATCTAAGGTTCCTGTTTCTATCTTCCTTTTGGCTACCCGAATCATTTTCTTTTGCCACTTTATTTAGTGTTTATAGGCATAGCTTAAATTATTTTTTCCCACAGAAAAGTATACTCCAAATAAGGTTAAGTACAGAAGGAGTGTAGGAAGCTTGTTGCTATAAAAGCTTTAAACGAGCTAATTTTTAACAACAGTACTGCATTTCTCAAGAGAATTTGGCTTTTTAAATTTTTTCCCTAAAGATCAAACTAAGGTTAGTGACCCGTCAACTTAAACAAAACAGCTGAACCACATTCATGTGTAGACATAATTTTACAAATCCATAAACTTTAGAATTAGAAAGAACTCTGCAGGTTGGCTAGGCCATGCCTCCCATTTTATACATGGGAAAAGAAGTAAGGTTAAAGCAGCTACACGTACTTGGAAGGGAAAATGATGACAATCACTTGGCAAACAGTCTGCACACATCACTCTCACGGGACTGAATGATCAATGCGATTTTCGGCAGCTTTAGCCGTCCATATTGATTATGAGAATTGCATTTGGAAAACAAAAGTCCTTTATTTGCTATTCTCCTGTCCATATTTTGACTGAAGGTAATTTGAAAGAGACAAGAAAGTATCCAAACAAAATTCTCCTTTTATTTAGTGCTCTCAGATATCCTGAAAGCGTCTACTTTATTCACCCAAGATTATATGATGCAGTATCTGTTTTTCAGCCAATAGTCCAAAATATCAAAACTGATAATGCTTTCTCAAAGATCATATAAAATCTTTAAAATAAAAAGGACCTGGGAAGTCATTTTTAGATATTCTATCTTTAAGGACTGATTACAAAATCTCTGCCAAATAGTCATCTGACTTTCATAAAAAAAATTTTTTTATTTTAAAAAACAGGAAATTGAGCACCTCAGAAGACAGCTCATTCCATTTTGGGACTGTTCTGAGTGATAAAAATTCTTCCTCATGTTGCATTGAAACTTAACTTCTTGTAATTAATTTATATCCATTGGAACAAGTGATGCTCTTCAAAAACATACAGAAATGTCTAATCTGTCTTCCTCAAGACAGCTCTTCAAATATTTAAAGATAGCTATGAATCTCTTCTTGAGGCTAAACATTCCTAGTTCCTTCTACTGTTGTTCATATTTGTCTCTTCACTTCCCTTTTCTGTACCCCATGTTTTGGTTTATTTAGTTAAGAGCTCATTAGACATTTTCAGTCAGGTCAAAATGTGGCTCAAAAATTAAATGACAACTCTAAATCTTTTCCATATGAGTATTTTTTTCTCCTGAACTTTCCTCCTTTTGATCTAGCACAATATGCTATTCATCTATGATACACATCATAGTTAATGCCAGTTAATTGCAATCTAACTGTAATTATTACATTTGTGTAAATCTTTTTGCCAACCAGATTATAAACTTCTTGAGGACAAAGATGATATTCTATACGTTTATATCCCCATAATCATTTACCCAGAGATTTTTACATACTAGATGATCACTCAATAGAGCTAGAATTGAATATCTATTGACTGGTAATATAGATAAAAGGAAAAATAAAATATATCAGCAGACATGTATGCCTCTGTCAGGCATATATGTTTATGTATAAATGTATATATATATATATATATGTAGATAGATAGATAGATAGATACTACATATATGTGATGTATTATATTTAAGTATATAGATACATATATATTCCTTTTATAAGTAAAAATGATAGGATATCATCTTGGATACATGTGTGCTGATACATAAATATATATATATATGAATGTGGAGATAGAGGGAGTGGTTAAATAACATCTAAAAAGTATAATAAGAGCACCTTTAATCTAAAGCAGGGAACTCGAATTCTATGGATTTTCTTCCCCTCACATCCACCCCCACATACCTTGCCTCACCTGACTTCATTTACTAACCCAAGCAAACAGTAATATTATGTCTATCAATGACTCAGATCAGTTCACCTTTGATGCTATTAATACAATCAGGAAATACTCTAAACAGTGATTGGACTCTACAAATTCTACTCTAATGAAGCATGTAAAAGTATGTATATAAAATCTGTTCAAAAATTCCTTGTATTACTTTATATTTAAATACATCTTCCTTTTCAGAATCCAAAGAATTCCATAAATAAGTGGTTGATTTTATCTGGCAAATTTAATGTTATTGATTTTTTTTTAATTTGAAATATATATTTTATTTAAAAAGCAAACCAAAGTGGTAAGATTAAGCTTCTCTAGGGAGATTTGAAGAGCCAAATATCCATGAGCCGCCTCTTTTCTTCAAAACAAAATGATCTCATCTTTTATTATAATATCAACAAATGCCTTATCCATTTTTTAAAAATTTATATTATTTAAGACATGGACTTCTAGTAAAACATGGCTGTGTCTCTCTACAAGCTCATTAATAATAATGATATGAGGAGTTGCCATATCACTCTTCATTCTCTTCTTTGCCTGCTTCTAATGAAAGATTCTCAGAGATTTTCTCAAATCTATTCAAATAACTTAGGTAATTACCAATTAGAATACTTCTGATGATATTTCTAGAAGTCAGATTACTTCTAAAAGTGAAAAAAAGAGAAAGAATGGAATAAAAATCCAAGTGGTGTTATTTTTTATAATATTTTTCCAGAGTACTTGTCAATATAATGTTTAATATTTGCCTTCTGACATTTTGCAATCCATATTCTATCTTTTCCTCCAACTCTTTAGTCCTCCCCAAGATGGCAGGCAGGCAAACAATGATATATATATATATATATATATATAGTGTGTCTGTTATACAATACATATTTCTCTGTTTGTCATATTGTGAAGGAAAAAATAGATTGCTTATACAAGAGAAATATTCACAAAGGAAATAAAGTAAAGAATGCTATGCTTCAATTTGCTTTTGAACTCAGTCTGCTCATTACATGGTGGTGGATACACTTTTTTCGTCACGAATCTCTTGGAGTTGCCCTAGATCTTTGACTTTTTGATAATAGTTGTCATTCAGAGTTGATCATCATACATTATTGTTACTGTGTACAATATTCTCTTTGTACTGCTCTTTTCATTTTATATCACTTCATAGAAGTCTTTCCAGATTTTTTTGTGAACATCTTTATCATTTCTTATGGCACTATAGTATTCCATTGCAATCCTATACCACAATTTGACCAGACATTCTACAATTGATGGACGTTCCTTAAGTTTCCAGTCCTTT
Organism: Gracilinanus agilis; assembly: GCF_016433145.1. Taxonomy (NCBI): domain Eukaryota; kingdom Metazoa; phylum Chordata; class Mammalia; order Didelphimorphia; family Didelphidae; genus Gracilinanus; species Gracilinanus agilis. The sequence continues at coordinate 169,035,560 of NC_058135.1, read as the reverse complement.
ATCACTACAAAAAAAGCTGCTATAAATATTTAACACGAGTAGTTTCTCTTCCTCTATCTTTAAGCTCTTTGGTATTCAGACCTACTGGTGCTATTGCTGGGTCAAAGGGTATGTACAGTTTGAACACAGTTCCAGATTGCTTTCCAGAATAATTGTATCAGTTCACAGCTCTACCAACAGTGTATTAGTGTCCTAATTTTTACCATCTCTTACAATATTAATCATTTTCCATTTTTTTTGTCATATTAGCCAGTCCAATGGGTGGGAGGTAGTACCTTGGAGCTATTTTAATTTACATTTCTCTAATCAATATGGATTTGGAGCATTCGTTTTTCCCCACAGGACTATAGCTAGTGTGAATATCTCCATCTGAGAACTACCTATTTATATCCTTTGACCATTTATCAATTGGGAAATTATTTGTATTTTTATAAATTTGACTTAGTTCTCTATATATTTTTAAAATAAGCATATTAGTTATCATCTTATCAGTAATGTAATCACATTCACCCCTGTGTTTCCCTTAGTTAACTTGAAGTGTTTTAAATATCTCTTATAACATAAGTATCATAAGCATTCTAGCTAACAATTTCCCATTTAAGGAAAGTAAATAGTTTAACCCAGTGAAAGGCAAACTTTTTAAAGAGGGGGCTATAGGAAAGGAAATGCTCATCCGTCAGTCTGTTTCTAAGGCAACTCTTTTGAAGTTTCATTGTATTTTATCCTACTTATTGTATTCGTCAGATTAGGAATAATATTACTCTGCTGGATAGAACCTTTCAGGGGGCTGCATCTGGCCCTTGAGCCATAGTTTGCCCATTACTGGTTTAACCTCATTATTTTCCTAAATTACTTTAAGTATATTAAGTACTGAAGGTATTTCTTATACTACAGAAACCTTAAAATTCCAAGTTACCACTTTCCTATGCTTGGAGAGATTAGTTTAATCCCCCTTATTCCCTTGAGTTTTTTTTTAATTCTGTTTATCTTTTTGTGATTTTTTTGAGTGTCAAATTTGATGATCAAATGTTCTTGCTAGCTCTAGCTTTTTGGTCAGAATTGCCTGGAATTCCTCTATTTCATATTATTCTGTTTCATTAAATATTCATGTGGGTTTTGCTGTTGTTGTTGTTATTTCTTATAGACCTAGATCCTTTTTCTTGCAGAATATCATATTTCATGCCTTCTGAATCTTTAATGTAATCCTGATTGTGGTTCCAGTATTGTGTGTGTGTGCATGTTTGTGTTTTGCTTTGTTTTTTTCTGGAAACTTGCAGCATCTTCTCCTCAGTTTGGGATTTCAAGGATACGGCTCTAATAATCTTGGAATTTTTTAATTTGGGATTTCTTTCAGATAATGCAATCGGTAGACTTTTTCAAGTTTTATTTTCTCCTCTTGTTCAAGAATATCAGTTTCCCCTGTTATTTTCTTTGAACATAGTGTTAAGGTTTTCAGATAATTCACTGAATTTTAGATTATCTCTCACGGGTCTATTTTCCAGGTCAGTTTATTTTCCGGTAAGAGTTTTCAATTTTTCTTTTTTTTTCATTCTTTTGAAATTGTTTTATTGTTTTCTTCTGTCTCATTAAATTGTTAGCTTGCATTTGTGTAACTATAAATTTTAAAGAGCAATTTTAAAACTGTATCCTTCCTTTCCGAGGAAGTTATTTTCCTATTTGAGGTGTTATATTTCCTTTTTCAAGAAATTGTTTTCTTAGATTTTTTTTGTCTAAAGATGTCTTGGTTTTTTCCCTATAATTTTCTTTTCCAGTTTTCCTTCTAAATTTCTTATTTTTCATTTTGCTATCTTTTTTGGAGCTCATCCTGAGGTTCATTATTGACTTGTCATCCTTTCGCATTTTCCTTTGTAGCTTTGTATGTTTTCTTTTTTTTTAATAGCTGAGCTCTTCTGAGCTTGAATTTTGGTCATTTCTTTTGTTGAGATTTTTTTCTAGTGTCAAGCTTTTTCTCTGCCTTTTGCTCATTTTGAGGTTATTTTTCCCCTTGATTTCATCTATATGCTGAAGCCTAGCTCCATTCCTGGGCTGTTGGGAATATTGTGCCACACTTGTACTGTACCTGAGGTAAGCTCAGCTGTCTTGGCCTCAAATGGAGCACTTTGCAAAGAAAACCTAATTGCCCAGATTCTCAGATCATAAGTAGCTATTCAGATCATATGGTTCAAGTTGTATTCTGCCTAATTCTACTGTCAAGGAAAAATTATAAACAATTTAGGTGAATAAAGTCAATTAAATCAAAATTCTCCAAGTCAAGGCAAAATAAGATTTTATTAGAAGAGGGCCAAGTCTTCATAATAAAACCATTCTCTTGCACGTGAATTACATAGATAGAATCCAGCAAGAGATGCTGTCCTTCAAACAAGATCTGGTTTTTATACCAAGACAATAACAAAGTGAACATTTCCAAACAAGGATTATGACTTTTATCACACAATGTAGTATCAGGTTGACTCTTTTTGGAAACTGTTACCCAAATACAAAACTGATTGGCTAGTTTATTAAGGGAAAACCCATATTAGTCTAAAGATCAAATCACAAGATAATACCCTTATTAAGAAATGCTGATGATCATTACCTCAGGGCTCATCCAATGGAGTTGGGAAAGATGGTTATTTCCAAATGGGAGGAGTGTGCATGCTTGCACCATATCAGGATGTGAAACTCAGGTGGTCAGCACCTTATGATAGAGGGAAAGTACAAACTAGGGAGGGGTTAGAAATCCCCTTAGAAGCAGTTTATGCTTAGGTTAGAAATCCTTATAAAATCATAAAATCATCGGATTATGTTAAGATTATATTTGAATTTATACTAATCACTCCAAAACAAGATATAGATTATCCTTAAATCTATTACTATTACTAAATCTAATCTAATCTAAGGGGGTAAGGGGGTCTTTCTTCCTGACACTACTAAAGCTAGACCTTATTAGACTGATTTACTTGCACTGCTGCTTGAGATGTGTCATATCTACTTATTCTCCAGCTGGATTATAATCCAGAAGCATTTCCCCTCACTGTTGCTTGCACTGTATTGCATTTATTTTTGCTCTTACCCTCCTAGGACTGAACCAAGACACTTGTTCTCTTTCCTCTGCTATTTGTGCTGTATTGTGTCTGAGTTGCACTGAGGCTTATTCAGTACTCTGTTCTCCAACACCAATGAAATGAAGCCTCTTTGTAGTCTCTCCTTGTTGTTCTGGACCAGAGCACTGATTCATTCCTTTTTTTGTTTGTTTTGCCCAAAACCATTTTTACTACGAGGGTTATTTTTTTTCTTAGAGGTTCAAATGGGGATCAATTTACAGGAGGAAAAAATATTTACAAGAGTTATCATCAATTTAAGAGAAAAAATATAGGGGCATACCTATGGCAGGTGACTAGACATCTTATTTGCCTAAAGGTTTGACTTTTTTGTTATTTATATAAGGCCTCTACCCTGACTTGAACTTATGTGCCCTACTGATTCAACAGAATCAACTAAATTCAATAGGTGGAGTAATAGGATTTTTAAAAAAGGTTATCAGTATCATTCATTTTATGTGGAAATAGAATTGGAATAAATAAAAATAGTCAGTTAATGAAAAGCAACTGTCAAGAGGGTTCTCAGAATCCCATTTGTTTACACAGAAATTAAATTTCACTAAAATTGTGATACACAAATAGCTGAATAGAGATATTTTTCCCCTTTGGCACAACAGCAATGCTAACAATAAAGAGCTTTAAATTCATAAATCATTTTATTTATAGTATCTTATTTGATTACCCTGTGAAATAGGTGCTATTATGAACCCTATTTAACAAAGAAATTGTAAGACTGACCTGCCCAAGTTCACACACCTATTGAGGGTTTCAGGCAGGTTTGGAAGTCATATCTTTTTGAATCTCAGTCAATTCCTCTATTGCCCTTGCCACTTAGCTGACTAATGTATTTGTACACATGCAAATATAGCCTTGCTCATAACTAAAGGTCTCTTCCACTATTCCTAATGTCTCATTACTTGGATTTTTATGCATCCCATTACAAAATGCACACAAAATTCTGATGCAGAAAAGAGCATGTAAGAGATGGATAAATAAGTTATGCCAAATAAATGATGCTATGCCCATCTTGTTCAAAACAGCTTAAAATATAATTAGAAATATTTAACAAAATAAAAAATAACTTCCAGGGGAAAGTATGGACATTCAGCAAGATAGAAGATTTCCAAGTATTTGCACAGAAAAGACCAGGACTAAATGGAAAGTTTGATATCCAACCACAAAAACCAGGAGAAACATGAAAAGGTAAATAAGAAACAGAGGGGAAAGAAAGAAAACTCTTATTTTTAAATTTTCTTCTTTAAGGGCTTTGATAAGATAACATTATTTGTATTCCTATATGGAGAAATGTTATGTGTAATTTTCAAAAACTGTATTCACTATTATAGTAATTAGAAGAATTATTCATAGGGAGAGGTTGGAATACTAAATGGTTTAGGATGATACAAGTAAAAAAAAACAAAAGAAAAATACAAAAGAATAAAAGTAATGTTAATATATGTATATATAATAATCTCTCACCTATTATGGGAGATCTGTTCCAGAGATCCTACTGGTAGGTGAAAATTTACAAAGTAGTGGTATTATATTTATTTTATTATTTATATATATTTTAAGGCTTTATAAACCCTTTCCACTCTCCTATAAGCCTTTTTCACACTCTTATTAACTATACTCATATAAGTACTTCATATGCTCTTAAACACTTTCTGAATGTATGGGAATAGTGTGGGAGAGCAAAGAGACCTCTGCTACAGTCACCGAGCCAATCAGCACCCAAGATACAGAAAACAGCGCTGTGATTGGTTGCTTTTTATTCCATCAGGCAACAGTGTGCCATATACAATCTCACATTGGCAAACTTGCACAAGTACTGTACTTCCATTGTGTACAGTAAGGTCTTTATTTAAACAATTTTTCAATATAGTGAAAAATAATCAATATAGAATTAGATATATCTTTTTTAGTCCTGCAATACAGTGAAGTCACAATAATTGAACTGTGATATATCGAGGAACAAGTGTATATTTAAAGTAAATATGAACACCACAGTAATCCTTATTTAAGGTTTAGCAGCCTTTGTTTTAATTTGAGTTTGATACCATTGGACTCAATCATCTACACATTTCTTTCTGTTTCTAATATGCAATGATTTATTTTGAGATAGAACCAAATTTTCTAATCTAAAAGTTTCTCTAATTAGAATCCTAGTATGCTAAAATTGAGTTAAAATAACTTGTTTTGCTTGAATTATTCCAATAATTTATTAATTTCTATATTTTACTATGATTACAATTATCCATCCTAATTTCATCAAGAACAGGGCATTCCTAACTTTCTTTAGTCCTTTTTGTGATAAGATTATAAAAGCTGTACTTGAGGAGAATACTCCAAAAATATTTTGCCTGGATTATAGCACAGAATTTGATAGTTAACATGCAGTTGTTGTGGACAATATGGAGAGGTGTGGGTCAAAGGATAGTTAAATCAGGTGGATATAGAAATGATTGATTATTTAGAACATCTATTTTGAGGAAGGACACATACCAGCGAGGCTTCTTTCTCTGGATTTTGCCAACCTTCACCTACCTTTCCCTTCAGTCCCTAAGATCCCCTTCTAACATTAATAAGTTAGTCCTACAATTTCCATTTTGTAAAAGATCTAGAGCAGCCATGCTTCTCCTCTCCAAACTTTTGTGAAAATAATTCGGATGCTTTATCCCTCAGTCCCACAAACCCCCTTCTTCTATTGGTTACTTCCTTCTGGGACCTCTAATTTGAGGACGGACCAAAAGAGTTGTATTTTACTCTTCATTCTTTGATACTAACCTTCCTTCTTTACATCTACCCCCTTTCCAGCTCCCATTTATGAATTGTCTCCCACTCACATGGCCATTGGAATATTCAAATGGAAATCATTTGGGACAGAATATGTCTTTCTTTTTGTTTCTATTTGTATCCCCAGTGTCTGGCATATATTAAGTAATTATTAAATTCTTGTTTACTTGATTAGCCAAAATAATAGTTAATGGTTCCATGTCAATTTGGAAGGAATGCTTCAAAAGACTGCCCAAGCAATCTCTGTTTGGCCTTGCATCTCCCAGTCACAAGATGAGAAGGGAACTTAAAAAAGGAAATGCTGACTCGAAAACTTGGTTGGTCCCAGCTTCTCTTTGGCAACTTACTCATCATCTAAGGGCATACAAAATAGAGGTCACACGATAACAAAGCATCTTCAACTTGGTGGGTGCCTAACATCACAGAAGTTGTCATCTTCTGAGGACATACTGATCAAACCTATTTTCATGAGGATGTAAAGGAGACTTTATCTACAAATAATGAAGATAAGTTACACCTAATATTTGATGCATATCCTGTCTGTATTAAGGCAAATTAAACCTCTTTTATTTAGATTTTTGATGACTTATGAGTACCTCATTTTATTGCAAAGTTGAACCAGAATTAAAAGAGTGTTATCCAGAGAGGGTAGAATTGGAGAACTGAGCCATGAAGTCTGTTTGACATAACAGTGAGGAAACCTGACATGAAAATCCCCAGAGACTTGAGAATTAGGCAACTCCCAATTGCCCAAATTGGGCAATTCCTAAATGCCTTGAGAAAGACAATTTTAAAAGCTGCAGTCATGTTGGAGTGAAGATAGATCTCTGAATATGTCTTAATATGTTTACATGAAAAAAGGAACATCCTGGGGCATGATGACATTAAGACGCAGAGAATTTATAGAGGGAACCTGAAAGGAAAAAATTATAGTATAGAAAATGGATTTCAACAGTGTCCAGGGGTCAAGTCATGTGGGGTTGGAGTAGAAGCAAGGACGAAAATGCAAGGATTCAGATCATTGCATATGTCTAGTCTTTGGCAATGGTATTGTGAGCCAAGCCTAAATTAAACTTAGTTCAATAGATACAAAGTTCAAAATGTAATGAGCACTACTGGACTGGAAAATCCAATTAAAAGACCACACTTTAAAAAAGATAACAAAGTTAAAATAAAGTACTATTTTGTACCTTCTGCAGAGTCAATGGACCTGAAAAGGAACAAGGGGCAAGCTAAAGCTTCAGAATCTTCCCCCTCACTCAAGGCTAAGACTCTTTATACTTCCAGGAAAAAAACCTCACATTCTTACTGTTCCAAACTAGTTATTGTTCACCTGCTTTTGGAGAAGCTGCTTAAACCAGAGTTTCTTAACCACTTTTTGTTTCATAGATCCTTCTGACAGTATGGTAAAGTCTATGCAGTTCCCATAGAAAGGAATTGACAGAGACGGAATGCAAATTGAAGCATACCATTCTTCACTTTATTTCCTCCAGGATTTTTTTTTGTAAAGGAAAAAAAATACGTGTCTTCTTTCACAAGATGATGAACATGGTTATATGCATCATGTCCTATTTTACTGGTCATCTTGGGGAAGGAAGGGATAGTGATGGAAGGGAGGGAGAAAACACAGATGGCAAAATACCAAAAAGCTACTATTGAAAATTGTACTGATATGTAATTTTTAAGCCTATAGACTCCTTTGCAGGATAATATTTAAAAAGGAATAAAAATATAGTTTCAAGGCAAACCAAAAATATTTGAATGAAGTCATTTTTTTAAAGTTCACAGGTCCTAGATTAGAATGTCTCATTCAGGGAAGTAAATTACTTGGTGGGGCCCAACCAACGAGAAAGAAAAAAAAAAACAAAGGGATAAAGAAATGTGGAGGAAGAGAAGAGAGGAAATGATGGGCTAAATATTAAGGATGAGATACAGTTTTAGACATGGTCATTGTGAGAATGTTTTCTTTGAATTTATATATTTATTACAATAGCATCATTTTTCTTGAGATTTTTCTTTGGGGGAGAGGTGAAAAAGAGAGAAAATGAACACTCATTAATTGAAAAAAATGTATTAAAAAAAAACCAACCCTGTGTTACCTACCTTGAAATCCTGTGGTGATGGGCTAGTGATGAAGGAACAGGTATAGAAACACTAGAAGCTATAGTCAAAATTGTGCACAAAGGTGGTCCTGGAAATAAAGCTTTCTTCTCACTAGGCTAAGGCAACAAGGGAATTAAGTGGAGCCTTGGGTATTTGAGAAGCCTTTTAACTGATCATGACACTCACCTCATAGCATGTGGAAAGGGCCAGAAAAGGTAACCTAATGACTATCTCCTTCGCCTAACCCTAGCCTCCTTACTGTGACAGGGGGATCACAACCTGTGGTGAAAACACACACACACACACACACACACACACACACACACTCACACTCACACACACTACAAAAAAAAACTTTTGTAAAATAATTCCACTTACTGTCAGTACATAGAATGTGCATGCTCATGGACACCAGGATACTCAGTAGACCTTTAAAAATGAATAACTTTTATTGCTAGAGAACTCAGCAATTATTTTATATAAATAGAAAATCTGAGTGGAAAAGGGCTGACAAATGAAGGCCAGCTTACCAAAATCAGAGCTAGATCCACATTTTCCTGATATGGTCACTGTGAAGCTGACATAGGTTTTGTCATTAAATTTAATTTAGTCAACAAGCTTGCATGCTTCCCAAAAAGAATGAATGACAGGCTGATGACAATGTGATTGCTACTTGCAAGTAAGTGCCACTCTACCATCAACTGTGTGCATGTTCCCACCATGATGAACAATCATGAGGTCAAAGAAAAAATTAATGAAGCCCTACAAATCCCCATCATCAATATGTTGAGAGAGATCAAGTTCGTAATTCTGGGTGACTATCACCAGAGTAGGCACAGACTTTCAGAAATGGCAGGGAGTCCTAGAGAGGAATGGAATTACAAACAGCAATAACAATGGCACTTACTACTGAATACTTGTAGATCTCATGACCTTCTTATCACCAACACGATGTTTCATTTACCAAAATGCTTATAGCAAACATTGTCATTTAAGACTGTCATTGTAAGAAGAGACAGAGAATATGTGAGTGAGGACTATGTGTAGCACATGTATCCACTTCAAATTAAACATTAAAATTGAACTCAATAAAAGCAGCAACTCCAAAGCAATATGACTCTCAGAACACTCAAAGTAAGCAAACTAGCATTCATAGTTTGTTGTTGATTTGGAAGAAAAGATACTTATGACAACAATGGAGCAGAAAAGGAGTAGGAAGCTTCCAGAGATTTGATGCAGAAGAGCACATTTAATCATCTGGGCTAGAACACTCATAAAAAGATTGTTTTGATGGAAATTATGGGGAAATTCAGAAATTATTAAAAGAAAAATGACAACTCTTCAGGGTTTTTACCAACAAGCTAGTTACTCTATCTTTAAGAAGGTATTATCAAATTCCATCAAAAGTAAATCTTAAAAAAATGCAAGATTCTTAGTTCAGTGAGAAGTTCATATTCAGTTGCACACTGGTAAAGAGGATTGCTTTTAAAGCTATTTATGGACCAAAGATATATGATGCCTTTTAACGACTCATTGCTGATGGAGCCACATTGACCAATGAAAAAGACATGATCCTGGATAGATAAAGTGAACAATTAGATACCTTAATAGATCATCATCAACTAATGCTGAAACTAATGATCATCTTTCTCAGGCTGAAGTCAATCCATTTCTATGTAAACTTCCCACTGAAAAAGAAGATTGATGCATTTGGCTCCTCTCATGTGGTGAATCACCTAATGCTAATTTCATTCTAAAAAATTTAAAAGGCAAAGGATCTGCTGCTCACACAAAACCTGGCCAAAATCTTCAAGGTTATATGGCAAAAGGAGATCAAAGATGCCTGTACTGTCTTTATTTATAAAGGAAAAGGAAATAGGTTGTCCTGTGACAATTTTAGAAGGATCCCTCTCTTAATCATTGCTAGCAAGACTGTCACCACAGTTCTCCTTAGCTGATTGATCCTTTGCTTAAAAGATAGACATCATCTAAATGCCTTATGTGGCTTCATAAAGGCCTAATAAATGGTCAACATTGGTGTTTACTGCCTGAAAACTCCAAGAGAAATACAAGGACAGAGCAGAAGAGAGGTTCGTACACGTTTGCCAATCTGATCAATGCCTTTAAAACTGTTGGTATAAGGGCTATTGGAAAATCTTGGAGAAATTTGGTTTGCTGGAGAAATTCCTCAGTATTATATGTTAATTTCATGACAACATGCTTACTTGGGTTCTGAATAATGGAGGATGCACTTGCTCTCACGCATTTCCAGTCAACAATGCAGTGAAGTCTGGGGAATGGCTGAACAAATTGTGATATATGCTGTTGATGGAATAATATTGTGCTCAAAGGAATAATAAACTGGAGGAATTCCATGTGAACTGGAAAGACCTCCAGGAACTGATGCAGAGTGAAAGGAGCAGAGCCAGAAGAACATTGTACACAGAGACTGATACACTGTAGTAAAATTGAATGTAATGAAAGTCTGTACTAAGAGCAATGCAATGACCCAGGACAATTCTGAGGGATTTATGGTAAAGAACGCTACCCACATTCAGAGGAAGAACTACAGGAGTGGAAACATAGAAGAAAAACAACTGCTTGAACACATGGGTTGAGGCGGACATGATTGGGGATGTAGACTTGAAACAACCACACCAATGCAACTAACAATTTGGAAATAGGTGTTGATTGATGACACATGTTAAAACCAGTGGAAATGTGCATCGGCTATGTGGGGGAGGTGTTTGGGCGGGGTTGAAGGGGAAAGTAAGAACATGAATCATGTAACCATGGAAAATTTTTCTAAAAACAAATTAAAAAAAACAATGCAGTGAAATCAAGCCACAGGCTTGCTCCCATGCTTCTTAGCATGATGTTTTCAAAAATGTTGTTAGGTACCTTCAATAAGGATGAAAATGTCATTAAGGTCAATTACTATGCTGATGATAAATTATTTAACTTGAAAAGCCTACAAGCTAAGAATAAAGTGGAGGGAGAAAGTGTGAAACTTTTTGTTCATGAATGATTATGTACTCAACAAAGTCTCTGAGGCTGAGAAATAATAGAGAATAGATCAATTTTCTGCTACTTTTTGGCCTGGTAATATGACAAGGAACTTCTGGAAAAAGAGGGAGAACAGCTTGAGTGATAGGATCATTGGTTACAGAACTTGGAATTTACGCAGGTGGCACGAGCCAAAGGCAAAAGACAGTTGAGACCACCTCTATAAAAGCCCATGGGCTCAGCCACCCAGGGTCTGGGTTTTGAGAAGGGAACCTTGGGAGAGAGTAGTCAAGGGAGGGTAGGCCATAGACCTGCTAATCCAGCATCCATACCTCATTACCACAAGAAGTTTCATTCACCTTCTTACTAAATTGAGCTGAGAGATAACAACAACAGAGCTGCCAAGAAGAACATCACTATCCCTCCCTTTCTTAGGTTCAGGCCACAGCCAGGTCTGACCAAGGACAGTGAGGGGGGAAGAGTCTCCAGCCAAAAATCGTTCTTAGATTTAGATTACTTTAGTTTCTTTCATTTTTTAAATAATTATTTTTTAGAAAAGTTATCATGGTTAAATGATTCATGTTCTTACTTTACCCTTCACCCCCCGACCTCCTCCTCCCCACCCGCAATAGCCAATGCTCATTTCCCCTGGTTTTAACATGTGTCATCGATCAAGACTTATTTCCAAATTGTTGATAGTTGCATTTGTGTGATAGTCTCGAGTCTACATCCCCAATCATGTCTTCCTCAACCCATGTGTTCAATCAGTTGCTTTTCTTCTGTGTTTCCTATCCTGTAGTTCTTCCTCTGAATGTGGGTAGCGTTCTTTACCATAAATCCCTCAGAATTGTCCTGGATCATTGCATTGCTGCCAGGACAGAAGTCCATTACATCTATTTTACTACAGTGTACTGGTCTCTGTGTACAATGTTCTTCTGGCTCTGCTTCTTTCTCTCTGCATCAATTCCTGGAGGTCTTTCCAATTCACTGGAACTCTTGCAGTTTATTATTACTTTGAGCACAATAGTATTCCATCACCAGCATATACCACAATTTGTTCAGCCATTCCCCAATTGCAGGGCATACCCTCGTTTTCCAGTTTTTTGCCACCACAAAAAGTGTGGCTATAAATATTTTCATACAAGTCTGTTTATCTATGAACTCTTTGGGGTACAAACCCAACAATGGTATGGCTGGATCAAAGGGCAGGCATTCCTTTATCGCCCTTTGTGCATAGTTCCAAATTGCCATCCAGAATGGTCCACCAGCAATGCAGTAATGTACCAATTTGGCCACATCCCCTTCAACATTCATGACTTTCCCCTACAATCATTTTAGACAATCTCCTAGGTGTGAGGTGATACCTCAGAGTTGTTTTGATTTGCATTTCTCTAATTATTAGAGATTTAGAACACTTTCTCATGCGCTTATTGATACTTTTGATTTCTTTAACTGAAAATTTCCTATTCATGTCTCTTGCCCACTTATCAATTGGGGAATGGCTTGATTTTTTATACAATTGATTTAACTCTTTGTATATTTGAGTAATTAGACCCCTGTCAGAGTTTTTTGTTATAAAGATTTTTTCCCAATTTGTTGTTTCCCTTCTGATTTTGGTTGTATTATTTTTGTTTGTACAAAAGCCTTTTAATTTAGTATAATCCAAATCATTTTTTTACATTTTGTAATTTTCTCTAACTCTTGCTTGGTTTTAAAATCTTCCCTTTCCCAGAGATCTGACAAGTATACTATTCTGTGTTCACTTAACCTCTTTATATTCAGGTCATTCACCCATTCTGAATTTATCTTAGTGTAGGGTGTGAGATGTTGATCTAAACCTAATCTCTCCCATATTGTTTTCCAAATTTCCCAATGGTTTTTGTCAAATAGTGGATTTTTTGTCCCAAAAGTTGGGCTCTTTGGGTTTATCATACACTGTCTTGCTGATGTCAATTACCTCAATTCTATTCCACTGATCCTCACATCTGTCTCTTAGCCAATACCATATTGTTTTGATGACTACTGCTTTATAGTATAGTTTAATATCTGATACTGTTAGGCCACCCTCCTTCACATTTTTTTAATGATTTCCCTTGATATTCTTGATCTTTTGTTATTCCAAATGAAATTTGTTATAGTTTTTCCTAAGTCAGTAAAGAAGTTTTTTGGTAGTTTGATAGGTATGGCGCTAAATAGGTAAATTAATTTGGGTAGAATGGTCATTTTTATTATGTTAGCTCATCCTACCCATGAGCAAACAATGGTTTTCCAATTGTTTAGATCTAGTTTTCTTTGTTTGGAATGTGTTTTGTGTAGTTGTTTTCATATAATTGCTGTGTTTGTTTTGGTAGATAGTATTTTACATTGTTTAAGGTGATTTTAAATAGTGTTTCTCTTTCTACCTCTTGCTCCTGTGATGTGTTGGAAATATATAGAAATGCTGATGATTTATGTGCATTTATTTTGTATCCTGCAACTTTGCTAAAGTTGTTGATTATTTCTACCAGCTTCTTAGTTGATTCTCTAAGATTTTTTAAGTATACCATCATATCATCTGCAAAGAGTGATAGCTTACTCTCCTCATTGCCTATTTTAATGCCTTCAATTTCTTTTTCTTCTCTAATTGCTACTGATACTGTTTCTAGTACAATGTTAAATAATAGAGGTGATAATGGGCATCCTTGTTTCACCCTGATTTTACTGAGAAGGCTTCTAATTTATCCCCATTGCATATGATGCTTGTTAATGGTTTTACATATATACTATTTATTATTTTTAGGAAATGACCTTCTATTCCTATACTTTCCAGTGTTTTCAATAGGAATGGGTGCCATATTTTTTTTAAATTTTAAACCCTTAACTTCTGTGTATTGATTTATAGGTGGAAGATTGGTAAGGGTAGGCAATGGGGGTCAAGTGACTTGCCCAGGGTCACATAGCTGGGAAGCGTCTGAGGCCGGATTTGAACCTGGGACCTCCTGTCTCTAGGCCTGGCTCTCAATCCACTGAGCTACCCAGCTGCCCCGTGGGTGCTATATTTTGTCAAAGACTTTTTTAGCATCTATTAGGATAATCATGTGATTTTTGTTAGTTAGCTTGTTGATATGGTCAATTATGTGGAGGGTTTTCCTAATGTTGAACTATCCTTATAATCCTGGTATAAATCCCGCCTGATCATGGTGGATAATCCTCTTGATCACTTGCTGGAGTCTTTTTGCTAATATTCTATTTAAAATTTTTGCATCTATGCTCATTAAGGAGATTGGTCTGTAATTTTCTTTCTGTTTTTGATCTACCTGGCTTTGGAATCAGTACCATATTTGTGTCATAAAAGGAATTTGGTAGGACTCCTCCTTTGCTTATTATATCGAATAATTTGTATAGTATTGGGATTAGTTACTCTTTGAATGTTTGATATAATTCACTTGTGAATCTATCAGGCCCTGGCGATTTTTTCTTCATTGATGGCTTGGTCAATTCTTTTTCTGATATGGGATTGCTTAGGTATTCTATTTCTTCTGCTATTAATATAAGCAATTTATACTTTTGTAAATATTCATCCATATCACCTAGATTGCTATATTTATTGCCATATAATTGGGCGAAATAGTTTTTAATTATTGCCTTAATTTCCTCTTCATTAGAGGAGAGGTCTCCCTTTTCATTTTTGATACTTTTAATTTGGTTTTCTTCTTGCCTTTTTTTATTAGATTGACCAGTACTTTGTCTATTTTATCTGTTTTTTCAAAATACCAGCTTCAAGTCTTATTTATTGATTCAATAGTTCTTTTACTTTCGATTTTACTAATTTCTCCCTTGATTTTTAGTATTTCTAGTTTGATTTTCATCTGGGGATTTTGAATTTGCTTGCTTTTTAGTTTTTTAAGTTGCATGCCCTCCCCTGAATACTGCCTTAGCTGCATCCCACGGAGTTTGGTAGGAAGTCTCATCATTGTCATTCTCTTCAATGAAATTGTTGATTGTTTCTGTGATTTCTTCTTTGACTAACTGGTTTTGGAGAATCATATCATTTAATTTGCAAATAGTTTTTGATTTGCCTGTTCAGGTGCCCTTACTAATTATTATTTTTATTGCATTATGATCTGAGGAGGTTACATTCATTATTTCTGCTCTTTTACATTTATTCACAATGTTTCTATACCCTATTACATGATCAATCTTTGTGAATGTACCATGTGCAGCTGAAAAGAAGGTGTATTCTTTTTTGTCCCTATTTATTTTTCTCCACATATCTACTAAATCTAATTTTTCTAGGACTTTATTCACCTCTCTTATTTCTTTCTTATTTATTTTTTGGTTTGATTTATCTAGATCTGAAAGAGGAATATTTAGATCTCCCAATAGTATGGTTTTGCTATCTATTTCCTTCTTGAGCTCTACCAGTTTCTCCTTTAGGAATTTGGATGCTATACGATTTGGTGCATACATATTGAGCACTGTTATTTACTCATTTTCTATACTACCTTTTATCAGGATGTAATTACCTTCCCTATCTTTTTTAATCATATCTATTTTTACATTGGCTTTGTCAGAAATCATGATTGCCACTCCTGCCTTCTTTTCTCAATGAAAGCCCAAAATATTTTGCTCCAGTCCTTTTCCTTAAATCTGTGCATGCCCACCCGCCTCATATGTGTTTCTTGTAGACAACATATGGTAGGATGTTGGTTTCTAATCCACTCTGCTATTTGCTTCCATTTTATGGGCAAGTTCATCCCATACACATTCAGAGTTATAATTATCAGTTGTGTATTCCACAACATTTTGGTATCCTCTCCTAGTTCTACTCCTTCTTCTTAGGCTATTTCCTTTTAAACCAGTGATTTGTTTTAACCCAGTAACCCTTCTCCCCTCCCTTGATTTACTTCCCTTTCCACCGCCTCCCTTATTATTACCCTCTTTTTATTTTTAAGGCCTAATGAATTCCCTCCCCCTTCTTCTCCCCTCCCTTTTTTGACCTCCTCACTCCCCCGCTCACCTTGGTTTATTCCTTCTGACTTTCTCAGTAGGGTTAGATAGAATTCTATATCCAGATGGATATAACTACACTTCGCTCTCAGGGTTAATTCCACTGAGAGTACGGTTTAAATATTACCTCTTAAAGCTCTCTTCCTCTCCTTCTTATAATAGTATTCATCCCCTCTCCTTCCCATGCCCTCTTTGTGTGTAATAGAATATCCTATTTTTCTTATTCATTCAAGTTTCTCTTGGTGCCATCTACTATTCACCCCCATCTTTCCCACCCACCCCCATATCATCTTAGACCATTTAGTACTCCAACCTCTCCCTATGAATAATTCTTCTAATTAATATAATAATGAATACTATAATAGTGAATAGAGTTCACTACAGAGAATTATACATAACATTTCTCCATACAGGAATACAATTAATTAGATTTTACTGAAGTCCTTAAAGAGCCAAATTTAAAAATAAGAGTTTTATTTCTTTCCCCTCTCTTTCTTATTTACATTTTCATGTTTCCCTTTTTTTTTTGTGGTTGGATATCAAACTTTCCATATAGCCCTGGTCTTTTCTGTGCCAAAACTTGGAAATCTTCTATATTGTTGAATGCCCAGACTTTCCCCTGGAAGTATATAGTCAGTTTTGATGGGTAGGTGGTCCTTGGTTGAAGACCCAGTTCTATTGCCTTTCTGAATATCATATTCCAAGCCTTGTGGTCTTTTAGTGTGGATGCTGGCAGATCCTGTGTGATCCTGATTGTTTCTCCTTGATATTGGAATTGTCTCTTTCTGGCTTCTTGTAAGATTTTTTCTTTTACTTGGGAGCTCTTGAATTTGGCTGTTATATTCCTGGGGGTTATCTTTTCAGGGTTTAGTGTAGAGGGTGATCTATGGATCCTTTTAATGTATATATTGCCCTCTTTTTGTAGAATTTGAGAGCAGTTTTGCTGAATAATTTCTTTTATTATGGAGTCCAAATTTCTATTTATTTCTGCTTTTTCAGGAAGACCCATGATTCTCAAATTGTCTCTTCTAGACCTGTTTTCTTGATCTTTCAATTTCTCAGTGAGATATTTCATTTTTCCTTATATTTTATCAGTCTTTTGACTTTGCTTTATTTGTTCTTGCTGTCTTGAGAGATCATTGGTTTCTACTTGCCCAATTCCTGTCTTTAGAGACTGGTTTTCTGCTATAATTTTTGTTTTTCCTTTTCAATTTGGTCTATCCTGTTTTCTAGCTATTTTATTTTGGTCTCCAATTTGCTCATCAATTCTTTTGATTTGGGGGCATCTTTTTTGAATTGCCCAATTCTAGCCTTTAGAGACTGGTTTTTGACTATAATCTTTAGTTTTCCATTTCAATCTGGTCTGTTTGTTTCTTCAAGGCTTCCAGCTTGTCATTTCTGGTCTTCAATTTCCTTATCAATTGATCTTATTTCTGAGCCTCACTTTCCAATTGTGAAATTCTGCCTTTTAAACTGTTATTTTTTTGCTTTCCATTTTTCTCATAATCTCAGATTTGAACTCTTCAAGAGCTTGTGACAAGTTTTTATTTTGGGGGGAAGCTTTGTATATGGTTACTTGTTTATTCTCCTCTGCTGTTTGCTCCGTTATCTGGATTTTTTCTGTGTAAAAGTTGTCAAGTGTTAAAGATTTCTTCTTGATCTTTCTCTTCTTGGGTTCTTGTGTCTGGCTTGCCATTGTTAGCCCAGAGCCCTCTCAGCTTTATCCTCACAGCCAGGGTCTATCTGTGCTCTTTAGGCTTCTGAGGTCTCAAGTCTGGTTGTTCTCAGGATCAAGCCTCCTGGTGGTCCCCTTGCTTGTTTCTCTGCCTGAAACTCTTTTAAGAGTCTCAGGGTGCTGCCTTCACAGTCATGCACCCCTCTGCACTGGGTTCCCACCCAAGGTCCATGCCTGAGCTCAGGACACGAGTCTGCACATGCGTCTGTGCCTGTGCTCAAGGTTTGTGTTCAAAGTCCACCAATTCTTTAGCCTCTTGGGGTCTTAATTCTTGCTGCTCTCAGGAGCAGGCCCTGGTGATCCCAGGTAGCTGCCAATGACTTTAGTTTCAATAGATACAGCATAGCATTTTCCCAGCACCTCTTTCCTTTTCCTGTTCTTACCCTTGGAGTTAAAGCATTAAACCCTATTTCAAACTGATTCAAGTGAAGATTGGTATTTCTCTCACAGACTAGTAAATATCTACAGCTCTAAGGGAAAGGGATTTATCAACACTGCAATCAGAATAGCATTATGCATTCAACACATCAACAATCAGTCCATAACCAACCTGTATCATCAAACCCAACCCCAAGCCAAGGAGCTAGAGGAGCTGTTGAACATACATGTAGCTCCTCACTTAATACTTGGCTTGGGCACTATTAAAGGGGCGAGGGCTTGGCTAAGCTAAAGAACCATAAACCTTGGTGGTTACCAGCACATCTTGGTGATCACACAGGCAGTCTTATCCATCACCCAGCCTCAGATCCATCTACTATCTGAGGATCTAGGGCCAGCATGACAGGCCAGCTTATGTAGCTTGGAAGCCAACGAGAGTGTCTTTAACAGTAATTAACACCGTGAAAATAGGGGTTCTCCAATAGTCAGCACTACACCATCAATACATCTCTAATCGATTCTCCACATAGATGGCATACCTTAAGATTTCATCTAAAGAATCCAATCCACTTCAAAAACCCCAAAGGCTCCTTATGGTCCCTTAGATTAAATGTGAATCCTACACATTGGCAATAAATATCTTTATAATTTGGCCCTATTCTAAATTTTCAGTTTTATTAGACTTTAACAATATAATACATAGTATATTCTAATCAAATGAATCTCCTCTTTGTTTCTTAGCTATTTCCTTTCAAGCTTATATTAAATGCCATCTAATTCTATATCTTTTTTCCATATCACACTGGTTGAAAGTATCCACAAATTACATTTTCTTAATAATATATATGCCCATATGCTTTATTTGCAAATGTATATACATATATCTTTACGTGCACGCATATATATATATATATATGAGCATAGAATAAATCCTCAACATTCATGAATTTAACTTTTGCAACTTCAAGCATTTGCATGATTTTATTAGTAAAAACTTCACTTTGGAATTTGCAACCCTTCATATTCTTGGCTACGAAAAATGACAGATAGAGTTATGTACAAGTTTGTGGAGTAGTTGATATGCTACTAGGTACTTCATCAGTCTCATTCACCCTATAGGTATTAAAAATTTCAAAAGCATTAATTGAACAGAGTACAGCCTTCATTTACTCAACCACTGCCTTCTCAAAGTTGAAATTAAAGCATAATAGCAAACACCATTATTTAAAATATTTTTATACCAACATGCCTATTCACTGTATGGCTTTTCTTAAGCTTATCAGAGCTACCATCACCATAACTCCTGTTCATTGCACCATTTATTAATAAGTAAATAGTAGTAAAGAAACAAAGAGGAACACTGCTATGACAAGGGTATTATTTTTTTGTGAGTGAAAACTCCAGAAAAATATTAAGGGAGCAGGTCATGTTTGGCACAAACCAATGTAATGAATCATATTAATAGACTATGTAGAGTGCTTCTTGATTCAACAGTATTTGGACAGAGCTGATCCAAAGGCCCCCAGCACTATTTATCTCCTCCCTCCACCAGATTACATTGATAAAATTGATACAATTTTCAATAATCATTTTTTGGCATTTTCAATATATATTTACTTTCTTCCTCCTTGCTCCAAATGAAGGTAATGTGATAAACAAGTACATTATCTTACAATACATACTTCCATGTTGATTATGTTTTCCAAGAAGACATATATTGCTTATATCAGAGAAAATTACATAGTGAAAATAAAATAAAGAGTGATATACTTAAATCTGCATTCAGACATTCAGACATTCAGACATTCTATGGTGCGAGACAGCCATTTAAAAATATTTAATAAATGAAGACTTTTTCAGAGACATTTGGTATAAATCTTTTCTAGTTTGTTCTTATAGATTCTCACTTCTAATATTGGTTGCAGTGGCTTTGTTTGTGCAAAACCTTTTTAACATACTGTAGTCAGAGTTATCTATTTTATATCTCATGATGTTCTTTATATCTTTCTTGGATGTGGATTCTTCCTTATTCATAAATCGGGCAGGTAAACTATTTCATGCTTCCCTAATTTTTTATATTACCCTTTATTTCTAAATCATGTTCGCATTTGACTTTACTTTGGTGTATGGTAGGAAGTGTTTGTGTATACCTAGCTTCTGCAATATGTTTTTTCTATTTTCCTGGTAGTTTTTGTTAAGAAGTGAATTTTTCTTCCAAAGCTCGGATTTCTGAATTTGTCAAACACTAGGTAACTACAGTTATTCATGGTGAGTACTTATTATATTCCATTGATCCACTATTCTATTTCTTAGTCACTACTAGATGGTCACCTTTTTATAATACAGTTTGAGATCAGGTATAACTAAACCATCTTTCTATATATTTTATTTAATGAATTTCCTTAATATTCTTTGCCTTCATTTCTTCCATGTGGATTTAGTTAATATTTTGTCTAACTCTATGAAATAATTTTCAGATATTTTGGTTAATATGGCACTGATTAGGTAAAATAATTTTGGTAGTATTATAATTTTTATTACATTGGCTTGCTCTAGCCATGAACATTTAATGCCTCTCTCCTCAAAGTTGTTTAGGTCCAACTTTATTTGTGTGAAGAGTTTTATAGTTTTGATTATGTTTTATATTGTCTACAGTTATTTTAAATGATATTTATCTTTCTATCATTTTTGGTTGGAATTAATTGGTATAACAGAGAATGCTGATGATTTATGTGGGCTTATTTTATGTCCAGGAACTTTGCTAAAATTCTTTAAAAGTTTTGACTAATTTTTTTGGTTTATTATCTAGGATTTATTAAGTATTCCATCACATGATCTGTAAAACACTGATTTAAAAGTAAATAGCTCTAGAAGAAGGGGCAGAACTAGGAGAGGATATCAAAATGTAGGGGAATACCCAGCTGATAATTATAACTCTGAATGTGTGAATGGGATGAACATGCCCATAAAACAGAAGCAAATAGAAGAGTGGATTAGAAAACAAAATCCTACCATATGTTGTCGACAAGAAACATATATGAGGCGGGTAGGCATACACAGAGTAAAAAATAAAAGGCTGAAGCAAAATCTATTGGGTCTCAACTGAAAAAAAAGAAGGCAGGAGTTGGAATCACCATTTCTGACAAAGCCAAAGTCAAAATAAAACTGAATAAAAGAGATAGGGAAGATAATTACATCCTGATAAAAGGCAGTATAGACAATGAGGAAATAACAGTATTCACCATGTATGCACGAAATGGTATAGCATCCATATTTTTAAAGGGGAAACTGACAGAGCTCAAGGAAGAAATAGATAGTAAAACTTTACTAGTGGGAGACTGAAATCTTCCCCTATCAGATCGAGATAAATCAAATCAAAAAATTAAAAAGAAAGAGATAAGAGTTGAATGAAATCCTAGAAAAATTAGATTTAATTGATATGTGGAAAAAAATAAATAAGAACAAAAAGAAATACACCTTTTTTACAGCTGCACATGGTACATTCACAAAGTTTCACCATGTACCAGGGCATAGAAACGTGGCAAACAAATTCAAAAGAGCAGAAATAATAAATGTAACTGTTTTAGATCATAAAGCAATAAAAATAATAATTAGCAAAGGTACATGGGCAGGTAAATAAAAATTAATTGGAAATTGAATAATATGATTCTCCAAGATCAGTTAAAGAACAAATCATAGAAATAATTAATAATTTCATTGAAGAGAATGACAATGATAAGACATCCTACCAAAATCTGTGGGATGTAGTGAAAGCAGTATTCAGGGAGAAATTTATATCATTGAGTGTATATATTAACAAATTAGAGAGGGCAAAGATTAATGAACTGGGCATGCAAATCAAAAAACTAGAAAGGGAACAAATTAAAAATCCTGAGTTAAAAACGAAATTAGAGATTATAAAAATTAAAGGAGAAACCAACAAAATTGAAAATAAAAGAACTGTTGAATTAATAAATTAGACTAGAAGCTGGTACTTTGAAAAAACAGATAAAATAGACAAAGTACTGGTCAAACTATTTAAAAAAAAGGAAAGAAGAAAACCAAATTGCCAGTATCAAAGATGAAAAGGGAGACCACACTCTAATGAAGAGGAAATCAAAGCAATCATTTAAAACTATTTTGCCCAATTATATGGCTATAAACATATCAATTTAGGTGATATGGATGAATATTTGCAAAAATGTAAACTGTCTAGATTAATAATAAAAGAAATAGAATACTTAAATAATCCTATATCAGAAAAATAAATTGAACAAGCTATCAAAGATCTGCCTAAGAAAAAATCCCCAGAACCAGATGGATTCACAAGTGAATTCTATCAAACCTTCAAAGAAAAACTAATCCCAATACTATACAAAGTATTTGACATAATAAGGAAAGAAGGAGTTTTAAAAAACTCCTTTCATGACACAAATATGTTACTGATCCCAAAGCAAGGTGGAACAAAAACAGAGAAATAAAACTATAGACTAATCTCTTTAATGAACATAGATGCAAAGATCTTAGACAGAATACTAGCAAAAAGATTCCAACAAGTGACCATAAGGGTTATTCATTATGATCACAAGGGATTTATACCAGGAATGGAAGGATGGTTCAAAATGAGGAAAACCATTCACATAATTGACCATATCAACAATCTAACAAACAAAAACCACATGATTATCTTAATAGATGCTGAAAAAACCTTTGACAAAAAACAACACACATTCCTACTGAAAACATTAGAAAGTATAGGAATAGAATGGACTCTCCTAAAAATAATAAATGGTATTTATCTAAACCATCAACAAACATCATGTGCAATGGGAATGAATTAGAAGGATTCCCAATAAGATCAGGCATCAAACAAGGATGCCCATTGTCACCTCTATTATTTAACATTATACTAGAAACACTGCTAAAGAAACTGCCACCTAAAGTAGGGGCAGCTGGGCTAGCTCAGTGGATTGAGAGCCAGGCCTAGTGACGAAAGGTCCTAGGTTCAAATCCGGGCTCAGACACTTCCCAGCTGAGTGACCCTGAGCGACTGTGTGACCCATTGCCTACTGGTTGTGGCCCTATGCTCCTAGAATGGAGTCCCAGGATAAAAAAATACTAGAAACACTAGCAGTAGTAATTAGAGAAAAAAAGGAAATTGAAGGTATCAAAATAGGCAAGGAGGAGACTAAGCTATCACTCTTTGTAGATGATATGAAGGTCTACTTAAACAATCCTAGAGAATTAACTAAATAACTAGTAGAAATAATCAACAACTTTAGCAAAGTTGCAGGATACAAAATAAATTCACATAGATCATCAGCATTTCTATATATTTCCAACACATCACAGCAGTAAGAGTTAGAAAGAGAAACACCATTTAAAATCACCCCAGACAATATAAAATGCTAAGGAATCTATCAAAACAAACACAGGAATTATACAAACACAACTATAAACACTTTCAGACAATTAAAACTAGATCTAAACAGTTGGGAAAATATTGATTGCTCATGTGTAGGATGAGCTAACATAATAAAAATGACCGTTCTACCCAAATTAATTTACTTATGAATGCCATACCAAATTAATTTACTTATGAATGCCTACCACAAAACTTTTTTTACAAAATTAGAGAAAGCTATAACAAGTTCATTTGGAAGAACAAAAGATCAAGAATATAAAGGGAAATAATGAAAAAAACTTGAAGGAATGTGGTCTACCAGTACCAAATATTAAATTATACTATAAAGCAGTGGTTATCAAAACAATATGGTACTGGCCAAGAGACAGAAGGGAGAATCAGTGGAATAGACTTGAGGTAAGAGACCTTAGCAAGACAGTCTATGATAAACCCAAAGAACTCAGCCTTTGGGACAAAAACCCAGTATTTGACAAAAACTGCTGGGAAAATTGGGAAACAACATGGAAGATATTGTGTCTACAGTGATTCCAAAAGAGGGCGCTACTGCCCCCTGGTGGGTGCAGAAGAGATCCAGAAAAGTGGTGATGGCTAAATGTGCATTTATCTTTCCTATTAATTGCTATTAAAATTTTAAAAAATAATAATTTCCAGGGGGATAAGTAATATTTTTTTCTGGAAAGGGAGGGGTAAGCCAAAAAAGATTGGGAACCACTCTAGATCAACATCTCACACCCTGTACCAAAATAAATTCAGAATGGGTGAATGACTTGAATATAAATAAGGAAACTATAAGTAAATTAGGTGAGCACAGAATAGTATGCTTGTCAGATCTCTCAGAATGGAAAGATTTTAAAACCAAGCAAGAGATAGAAAAAATTACAAAATGTAAAATAAATAATTTTGATTACATTAAACTAAAAAGTTTTTTTTGTACAAACAAAACCAATGTTGTCAAAATTTGAAGTGAAGCAAGAAATTGGGAAAAAATCTTTATAACAAAAAACTGGGACAAAGGTCTAATTACTTAAATTTATAAGGAGCTAAATCAATTGCAAGAAAAATCAAGCTATTCCCCTAATGATAAATGGGCAAGGGGCATGAATAAACAATTTTAATAAAAAATTTTCAGATAAAGAAATCAAAACATCAACAAAGACATGAAAAAGTGTTCTAAATCTCTTACATTTAGAGAAATGCAAATCAAAACAACTCTGAGGTATCACCTCATACCTTGCTGATTAGCTAACATGACAGCAAAGGAAAGTGGTGAATGTTGGAGAGAATGTGGCAAAATTGGGACATTAATGCATTGCTGGTGGAGTTGTGAACTGATCCAGCCATTCTGGATGGCAATTTGGAACTATGCCCAAAGGGCTTTAAAAGACTATCTGCCTTTTGATCCAGCCATGGCACTGCTTGGTTTATAACCCAAAGAGATAATAAGGAAAAAGACTTGTACAAAAATATTTATAGCTGTGCTGTTTGTGGTGACAAAAATTTGAAAATGAGTGAATGTCCTTTGATTGGGGAATGCTGAACAATTTGTGGTATCTGCTGATGGTGGAATACTATTGTGCTCAAAGGAATAATGAAATGGAGGAATTCCATGTGAACTAGAATGGCCTCCAGGAATTGATGCAGAGTGAAAGGAGCAGATCCAGGAGAACATTATACACAGAGACCGGCACACTGTGGTACAATCGAGCATAATGGACTTCTCTACTAGCAGCAATGCAAGGATCCAGAGCAAGGCTGAGGGACTTATGAGAAAGAAAACTAGCCATACTAAGAGGAAGAACTGTGAGAGTAGAAACAGAAGAAAAACAACTGTTTCATCAAAATGGGCTGATGGGAATATTATCGTGGAAGTAGACACTAAATGATAATTCTAGTCCAGTGGTTCCCAAACTTTTTTGGCCTACCGCCCCCTTTCCAGAAAAAATATTGCTTACTGCCCCCTGTCACATACTATCACCACCCCCTTACTGCCCCCAAATGCACCTGTGGCGATCATTGCCTCCGTGGATCATTGTAGCACCCACCAGGGGGAAGTGGTGCCCACTTTAGGAATCACTGCTCTAGTACAACCATCAATAATATGGAATTAGGTCTTAATCAATGATACATGTAAAACCCACTGGAATTGTGCATTGGCTATGGGGGCTGGGGGGTTTGGAGGAAGAGGAAAAGAACATGAAATGTGTAAATATGAGAAAATATTCAAAATTAAAATTAAAAAAAGAAAAGGAAAGGAAAAAAGAAAGAAAAAATAAAACCATCAGCAAGTACACATCTGCAATGGGGACAAGTTAAAGGCCTCCCCAATAAAGTCAGGAGTGAAGCAAGAATCCTTATTATCAACACTACTATTTAATAATGTCCTCAAAAAGCTATCAGTAGCAATTAGAAAATAAAAAGAAATTGAAGGGATCAAAGTAGGCAATAAGGAAATCTCTCCTGACTAGAGAAATGCAAATCAAAACAACTCTTAGGTACCACCTATAAGTGTTAAAAGCAGGAGTTCAACAAAGTGAGGAGAGTAGTTGAATAAAAACTCAATTTAATTTTGAAAGAAGTATAGATAAAAGATAGAAAAGAGGAGAGATTATTATTATCATACCCTATAACTATACTCAAATTTCCTAATACTATCAAAAATTTCTAATAACTACCTCTCACTGTCATCTGAGGACTGTTTCTTCTTGCCTGGCAAATACCAGGACTACTTTAACCTACTTTATCTATAAATTATTCACTAACAACCTAACTCCCTAAATAATAGACTGCCACCATCCACTCACTCCTTCAATCATTCTTTCATCACCCAGCTATCAGTAGCCAATTGCCAGTAGCCCTTGCCTCAGAGACAGACTTCCTCCTCTCTCAAGATCCAGAGGCAAAAGTCCCCAACTGTCAGTGGCTGCTTCCTTTACCCAGTCCTAGTCTCCTTGGTAATGGAATCTTCAGCTCTGGTTCACTGACTCCTGTCAGTTTGGATCTACTTAGAAATCCTGCTGTCTTGCATCTTAAAAAGATAGAGGGAGAGATTAAGCAAATCCATTTATCACACCTCACATCTAGCAGATTGACTATAATAATAAATGTTGGTGTGGATGTGGCAAAATTGGGAGGATAATACATTGCTGGTGGAGTTGTGAATTGATATAAACATTCTAGAAGGCAATTTGGAATTATTCCCAAAGGGATTTAAAACAATGTCTGCCCTTTGATCCAACTATATCATTACTAGGTCTATACCACAAAGAGATAATTGAAAATAATTGTATAAAAATATTCATAGCTGTACTCTTTGTGGTGGTAAAAATTTGGAAAATGAGAGGATTGCCCTTGATTGGGGAATGGCTGAACAAATTGTCGTATTTGATGGTGACGGAATAATATTGTGCTGCAATGAATGACGAAATGGAGGATTTATACATGAACTGGAAGAACTTCCATGAACTGATGTAGATTGAGATGAGTAAAACCAAAAGAAAGTTGTATGTAGAAAGTGAAACCTTGTGGAAAAATTCAAAGTAATGGACTTTACTACTATCAATAATGCAAATTCAGGACAGACCCAAGGGACTTATGAGGAAGAATACTATCCACCTCGAAAGAAAGAACTGTGAAAGTAGAAACATAGAAGAAAAACATATGACTCATCACATGTTTATATGGGAATATGATTTGGGGTTTTGTTTTTAAAAGATTTCTCTATTGCAAAAATGAGTAATATGGAAATAGGTATTAAGTGATAATATTTGTATAACCCTGTGGAATTGCTTGTTGACTCTGCAAGGAGGAGAGAAGAAGGGAAGGAAATAAAACAAATCATGTAAATATGAAAAATATTTTTAAAAAAATAATAATATAAGACCCACATAGTCATAATATATGATCCTTGTTACATGTTTCATAAATGTAATGTTTCTGTTAGTGTTTTATTCAAAATTTTCGCATCAGTGTTCATGAGAGAGATAAATCTATAAGTTTTTTCTCTATTTTTCTCTTGCTGGCTTGTGTATATTTGTGTCATAAAAGGAATATGGTCAGATTCTTTCCTCCATCGTTTTTTCAAATAATTTACATAGTGTTGGGATTAATTGTTTTTTAAGTATTTACTAAAATTGTCTTTTGACTCCATCTTGCCCTGGGGCTTTTTTCTTAAGGAATTCATTGATAGCTTCTTCAATTTATTTTTTGAGTTTTTTTTAAGTATTATATTTTTCTTCTGTTAATCTAGATAGTACATACATACACATATACTTAAATATTCATATGTTTCACTTATATCATCAGAATTATTGGCATGTAATTGGGCAAAATAATTTCTTAAAATTCCTTTAATTTCATCTTCATTTCGGTGTGAATTCACCCTTTTCATTTTTAATACTAGTAATGTGTTTTTCTTCTTTCTATTATTTTCTTATTTTATTCAAATTAACCAATGATTTATCTATTTTATTGTTTCCCATAAAATCTCCTTTTTTAATTTATTAAATTAATGGTTTTATTGATTTTGATTTTATTAATCTCTCCTTTGATCTTCAGGATTTCAAATTTCATCTTTAATTGAGGGTTTAATTTAATCTGTTTCTAGTTTCTTTTTAGTTGCATGCCCAGTTTATTGATTTATTCTATCTCTATTTTATTGATTTATACATTTAGTAGTATATACATTTTCCCCTAAATAGTTCTTTGGCTGTCACAAATATTTTGAATGTTGTCTCCTTTTTGCTATTCTCTTTAATGAAAAAAAATGTTGATTGTTTCTATGATCTATTCTTTGACTCACTCATTCTTTAGGATAAGATTATTTTCTAATTATTGTTAGTCTTTTTTCTGCAGCCCTTTATTAAATGTAATGTGTTGCCCCTCACATTGATGATTCATTTCACTGTTTTCTCAGTCCAGAGAGACTGATCCATTCCACTATCCATCTAAGTTTGTTTGTTTGTTTGTTTTACCTACATTCTGCTTCATTCTGTCTTTTTTTTTTGGTTATGCTATTCTATAATTTGTTTTGAGCCACTTTTGTGATTATTTGGAGAAAGGATTCAGTGAGTTTTGAGAGGTCCTTACTCTGCCATCTTGACTGCACCCATCACCTTTGATTCTGACCTTTCTAAAGCCTGCCATAACCTATTAACCTGACTTTGGAGAACAGTCACTCTCTCTTCACCACCTTTTTAAAAAACTGCCTCCTGCCTCTCAGACCAGCTGTCCCCTTCCTTTTCTATTAATGTTGTGACATCCATCTCCTAGATTCTCCAGAATTACTCTCCTGAGGCCAAGCATGATTGGTGACTTTAAATTGCTGGAGGAAATGGCATAGATTTAGTAGATAATTAAAATTGCTACTGCATTTTTCTGCCTGTTTTTTGACTGTCAGTCATATATATCTGAATTCCCATGTATGGCATTATCATAAAATGAAGTTCTAATGTATTTTTATTATTTGCTTTTAAAACTCAATTTTCATTTCAATTATGTCCCCAAAGGGTAGTGAAAGTCCTTTCTACTATCAGCCATAATGTGTAGTCAATGATGAATCTCAGTGAGAAAATAATAGTATTAGATAAATTTCATGCCAGAAAAACATAAGGCTAGAATGCCAGGGCATTGGTTCTGGAATAAGAAAACATGAATGACTGCAGAGATCACCTGGGAATTGTTCAACATCTTTATTCTGGATGTTAAATGAAATATCCATGGTACAAATGCTTGTCTTCAAGGTTCTTTTAATACCCAGCAACAAAATAGTTTATATTTGTAAGCAACTAGAAAATGTAAAAAAAAAAAAACTAGAACTTGTTTTATCCTACCTAACACCACATTTTTGATCCAGCCTATGAATTGGATCAAATAATCATAAAAGATTTCAAATCCCATTGTACCAGGGAAATCTACCACCATTCCTTCAAATACTTGGAAACAAATGCAGAAAACAGAATGATGAATTTCTGGAAATCTATTACTATGCATTGTAGTGGAAGGCCAACCAGAGAAAAAAGGTCATGGATAGGTCTTTTTATCTGGATCCCCTTCATGATCAATCTAGGCTGAGGCAGCCTTTTTGGTTGGTCCTGGTAACCTGAGCCCTGAAAAGCTGGGGTACCAGCAGGTTGGCTAATCCAAAAACAATTGACCCCTCCCAGAGGCTCATTTTATAATTGGAAGTCATTGAGAGAAATAGAGGCTGTAATAGATATTTTATCTGGATCCCATTATAAGATCATTGGCAGGTGATATTGTGTGTGTGATTTTTTTCTGCACTTCATGACAGGACACAGAAAGAATGGGTTTATCTAAGATAGAAATCTTGACTCCTCTTTTGATTCCTTTTATGATCCACACCTTTTCTTATTGGAAAGTATTAAGTTGTTAGCAAAACAGCAGTTGAGGAGTTAACAACTTTTCCTAAGAGAAAAGAGCAGAAATCAGTAGAAGCTGGCCTGGCTCTGTAATCTCTTCCTAGACAGCCAAGGTAAAAGTAGGCAGAGTTAGTCACCCTTAATATTCAGCGAGGTACCCCACATAATCTCAAAAGCTCACTCTTTAATATATCTTTCAAAATATGGAAGCTTTTACTAAAATAACTTTAAATAAAGTGAGGCTCATTTCTGGCATTGGACATTATCTCATATGACATAATCTTTATGAGAAAATTCTTTGTAAAACTATACTCCAATGATGAGGTATGTCTGTGTCTGCACAGCCACAAACTCCTATGTGCTTTGTGTGAAAGGGGTTTTTGGAATACTGTATATAATAAAATCCCAAGCTCATTGCTGGTCAGATGGAGAGACCATGAGCTGACAGACAAATGGTCTCCAGCATCTTTCTTTCTCACCTAAACCGTCCCTTATCAGATTCCTGGAGCTGTTGGATAGCTTTCAACATATTATCATTTACTACATTAATGTAGCTCATGGAAATATTTCACAGGCTACCTTGAACAACAGCTAGGAAAAAAGCATGCCCTTTTTGTATCATGAAATTTGAAGGCTTTAAATATATTGATGAAGCATTGAGACAAAATATTGTGTCCATCACATACAATTCAAGTATTCAAACACATAATTCAAAGTGAAGTATTCAAGGATATGGGAGAGGAAGATGTGTCTGACATCCTGCAGAAACAACCCAGGAGCAAGTAAAGGAGGAGTTGATGTGAAGGCTCATGAAGGTCTTAAGGAAAGTGAAGACATTGATGATGATGAACAAACTACCAAAACTATGCCACTCAGTTTCCAAGGTTGATGTGTGGATTGGCTTAATAGCCCAGCTGGTTAGAAACATGGAGGCTGTGTAAGTACTTTTGCAAGAAGCTATTTTAGACCAGCATGATTGCCAGTTACTGGGTTGGAACACAGAATGCAGAGAGGGCATTTGAGCTGGCATGAGACCAAAAGTCAGTTGAGAAGTGCTTATAAAAGGAGGAAAACGTAGAACATCAGAGTCTCGATTTTGAGATACTGGTGGGAGGAAAGGGTCATCTCAGGATTATCTCCTAGCTAGGTTATTGATATCTGTTAGGATTATCAGCATCCAGCCCTATTCATCAATCAACATCTATAAATCAAGATCAATATACAAATCTAAATATCAACAAGATCAACTAAAAAAGCAAAATCATCTTGAACTGAGATAAACCATCAAGCAATCAGAGTCAAGCCTCTGGCCTGACCGGGCATTCTGCCAGGCAGGTTTAGGATATCAACTTCTTTAGAAATCTCTGAAGATTTAGTATAAATTCAATATATAGATAAGGTGTAGGATTCATCCTTAATCTCTCTTTCCTCATTATTCACCCCAACCTTTCCTTTACCTTGTTATCATTAAATTAGTTAATATAAAGAAACTAATGCAGACCTGGTTTAATCTCAACATTGCAAGGGGAAGTTTGTCAATTATTGATTCTCCTGGTAATTACTGAAGACAATTTTATAATTACTGATCTTCTAATTTAATCCAACAATTGCAGTCAGAAATAGAGTTCAAAAGTTTATTACCCTTGAGGTCATTATATAATCTAATTACTAATTGAGGGAAACCAATCACTCCCTCATTAGTCAGCGGTACTAGGTAGAGTCAAGTGAGCAACTTATTCCTGTTAGCTGATTCATTATAAATCACAAGCAGCTGCAGGATCATTGAAGCAAATTCTAAGTAAACTCACTTTACCACCCATATAGGAGGTTTCACCAATACCTCCTGTTGCTCCACACCTCTATCATTAGGACCTGGGGATTTTATTTATTTTTTACAGCTGTCAATCTTACCATTGATTGCAGAATTAAGGTTAAATGTCAACTTGCCTCTGCTATTCTCTCACATGCTCCCAAACCCTTAAAGATATCAATTGATATAGGAGGAATCATTTTATCTATTATTTTAATCTGGTGCATTCCTTCATAATCTCCAGAGTCATCCACTAACCATGAGTGACAGAATGTCAGAAGTAATGTAAATGAAGTCTCAGCATCTTTCAACAGCCATGACTAAAGTTACAGCAAACTCTCCTGGTTTTCAGAGGGCTGCCAGTGTAGAGAGGATAACATAGTATACAGTTCAATTCCTTTATACTGCCATCTGACAAAGAAAAAAAATAAGATTAGAATTAAAATGTTTTAGTTCTAAGAATTTATGGTACTGCAGATTCCATGTGCTATGAGAAGTGAATATTGTTTTAAATCAATTTATTATAATTGGAATTTTAGCAAAAAAGTCACAGATTTCCCAGGGAATTATAAATAAGAAAAATGTTTTGCATGTTACCAATTTTATTTTATGTATTTAATTTTATGTATTATTTCATGGCTAGTATTTTAGGAAAAATACAAATTTTCAGAATTACTTTTTTGTTGCAAAGAAGCATATAAAGAAAATATATTTTCTTTGGTTTCTAGTGAAAGATTGCAGTTTTTGTTGTTTGTGAGATCCTCATCCATAAATCCCATATGCTCAATGTAGCAAAATTCACATTTTTTAAAATTTTCACACATTTTCCAGGAATGTTAGTTACTCCCATAAAAGTTGAGGATTGGCTTTATTTACCCACATGTATGTAAATAACTACACATATTATTTTCATGTGTATCTCATCCCCATGTATTTATATACACTGGCACATAATAGGTATGAAATAAATTCTTTTTGATCAGTTTATCATTCTCTTAAAAATAATTTCCTTTAGTCCTAGTTTTTACTGTTCCTCTACATGCATACAACTTTCACTTTGGTAAATCCTGTCTCCTATTATTCATATAAGCTCATGCTTAACTCTCTATTTTTCTATGTCTCCCTCCCCCTCTTCATCTTCATTTTAACTCCTTAATGGCAAATTTCCTTTTATCTTGTAGTAAAGCACAGTTTAGTTTCTATAGGATTCTTAAAATCTTACTTCCTTTCTTGACTATCCTGGTCCACCATTTCTCTTTGTTTTCTACTAATTTTACTAAAAAAAATCACTAAGCATCTGTGTCACATATTTTGACATTAAATCCTAGATCATCTCATAATTTTAAGTTTCACATCTTTTATCTACAAATTTCATATCCATTGAAGGCAGAAATTGTGCCGAATTAAACATGGAAATAATTTGTATTTTTCTTAGTGTCTGATGTAGTCATGCCTAAACATTCAATACTCAATAAATCCTCACTGATTTGGATGCAATATGAGGGAAATTCAATTGAACTAAATAAATGCTTGTAAGCAGAAGTTTGTGGTCATTCACAATAAACTCTCAAAAAATGAAAAGAAACAAAATCTGACTTTCTCGATTTAAAAAAAAAACCAAATAAACATTGAGTGTATCCTGTTATGAATATAGAGTACTACCCAAAATGCAGCTTGAATTCTATAAGACCAAACAGCCAGTAAAGAGGTGGGATTCAAGAATCTTAATGAGATGAGTGGGTGGTTCACCTATTTTGAAAATGATAGAATTATAATAATGAAAGAAAATGATGGAAGTAGCATGTATCATTGTTAAATAGATATGTTCCCACCTGGCAAGAAACAAGTGTAGATCTGATTATGAATAAATGAATAATAAGTTCAGTTGGAAATGTTTAACTCATGAAAATGAGCTAAATATACCAATAGCTAAGTGTTATACCACTTAAAAAATATTTTGCTTAGCCACTGTAGACTTGGTCCCAAATAATATATACCTTTATAATTAAATAGATTATTTCTCAAAACTAAAACAAAAAAGAAAGGCGATGTATTTTAAAAGGAGATCCTGTAAACTTACATATCTGAAATTAAGTACCATACATTCTAAGCGACAAACACACACAAACAAACACTTATTTCAGGAATCATTTAAAAGTACTTTTCAAAAATTAATATTCTTAAAAATAAAAGAATTAAGAATTTATAAGGAGCTTTTAAGAATATCTTAGCAGATCCTTTCTTTTTAAAGATGCGTAGATTATATGTATTCATTATAAATAGTTTTTGCAGGAAGCCATCTTGGGCAAATTGTTGCCAGTCGGGGGTTCAGATTTTGCAATTCCCAGAGCTGGCATGAGCTGGCATGAGACTGGAAAAGACTGTTAGACCACCACTATAAATAGGAACTCAATCCTAAGCCAAGTGAGTCAGTTGTGAGTTAAGGCAGGAGGCAAAGGGTGTAAAGGGAAAGCTCTCCAATCAAACTCAGAAGCTGCTTCATAAGCCAGAGGTAGCTGTTATTCTTTAGGAACAGTTACCCAGGTTCATTCATCATATACTGCTAACAGTGAATAATCTAGTATCATCACCTAGATCATTTTTATAACATCATCAAGAAGACCACTCCTGAAGATCTACTAATATTACAAAGCTAGCCAAGTCAAACTCAAACTCAAATGGCTAGCAACTTGAGCTAGTCTCTTGGTTGCCAAGCCAACCAGACTAGCAGTTTCCATTTGTGGTTTCCTTCTGGGGATTGCTGAAGATTTATTATTTAGTTGGTTAGCTCAGTCTATCCCTTAAACCTCTCTCCTAATCCCAATTCCCTTTAAACCTGATTCAACCTTTAATCATTCCTGTTATCATCTATTAAATTAGTTACTGAGAAACAAGCTCTGTCTACTGACCTGATTCACAAGTTTCAAGATTCTCTCAGTGAAGAGTGATAGTTAGGGTGCTGCCTTCACTGGGAGGCTTAAATAGACTGAACAGCAATTTTTGTTTATTAACATCAATATAATAAAATCTCCTAGTTTTCATCGCAGTCAGATTGGAGTAATCATTATTATTAAGCAAATACTATATCTATATCATCAAAAAGATACAGGTCACATCCTGTTGTCAGTTAAAAGGATTCTGTACATTTCCTTAGTGACAGAGTAAGGAGAGGAACTGTCCACCTGCTGAAATAAGCAGGCTGGTGATCACAATATTATCTTTTTCAGTTTTCAGTTTTTGCTCTTTACACCATCAAATAATATCTGCCATGTGTTTATATATTTATAAAGACATAATGGGCAATTTTCCAATGAATAAATCAGTCATATGTAAATATAGCAAAAAATATCCTAAATCACTATTAATTAGAGAAAAGCAAACCAAAAGAACTCTGAGATAACATCTCACAACCATCAGTCTGACTAAAATGACAAAAGGGCAAAATGACAAATGTTGGAGGGGAAGAAAAAATGGGGATACTAATACACAGTTGGTGGAGCTGTGAACTGATCCAACCACTTTGAAAGAAAAACAATTTGGAATTATACTCATATACCTCTCCTTCTGCCTTGTAACTCCAAATGCACTTCTTCATTCTCATCAAGAACATCAATTCTTCAACCTTCAATTCTTTCCCAGACCACCCTTTACCTTCCTCATCTTGATCCCAAGGTTAAATAAGTTCAAATCTACACTGCCCTTTTATCTTCACTCCTTTCCCCCTTTAACCCATCCAAGATCTTGTCCAGCCAAATCACAAGTTTAGATTACTCCCATAATCCACTATTATTGCCTCCACTCATATGATTCTCAACAATGCTGATAAAAAAGAATGAGATGAAAGGAAAGAAAGCATCTATTGTAGGAAGCCTCAACAAATTTATCTACAAAGGGAAGGGAAAATAAATAGCATGGTTTGAGAGATCAAATGAGAGGGTTTTGAAGAATGATGAAAGACAGAGTACTCTGCCAGAGATGACAGGATGGAGGGGAATCACTTGTGTTGGTAGAAGACCTAGCATTTGCATGGGAAAGGACCAGTTTATCATGTGAATCAAGAATGAAAGAAAAGGTTTATCTAGGTGGTAGTTTGATTAGTATGGCACTGAATAAATTAATTTAGGTAGGATTGTCATTTTTAATATATTAGCTCAACCTGCCCATAAGCAATTAATATTTTTCCACTTGTTTTGATCTCATTTTCTGTGAAAAGTGTTTTGTAACTGTGTTCATATAATTCATGTGTTTTCTTTGTATTTTATATTACCTAGATTTATTGTAAATGGAATTTTTCTTTCTATATCTTGCTGCTGGAATTTGTTAATAATATACAGACATGCTCATGATTTTTGTGGTTTTATTTTGTATCTTGTAATTACATGAAGCAGTTACTAACTGCTTCAACTAGTTTTTTTTATTGATTCTCTAGGATTCTCTAAATATATAACCATATCATCTGCAAAGAGTGATAGTTTATGTTCCTCATTGCCTAATTTAATTCTGTCAATTTATTTTTCTTATTGCTAAAGGTAGCATTTCTAGTACAATATTAAATAATAGTAGTGAAAATGGGCATTCTTGCTTCACCCCATATCTTATTGGTAAAACTTCTAACTTATCCCCATTGCTGATGACACTCACTACTGATTTTAGATTGATGCCACTTATCATTTTAAGGAATGACTCATTTATTTCTATGCTTTCTAGTGTTTTTAATAGGAATGGATGTTGTATTTTGTTGAAATATTTTTCTACATCTATTGAGATAATTATGTGATTACCATTAATTTGCTTATAAATATAGTCAATTGTCTTGAAAGTGTTCCTAATATTAAACCAACCCTGCATTCTTTGTATAAACCACACTTGGTCAGAGTGAATGATCTTTGTGATAGATGGCTTTTGAATTCTTTCTGGTATTTTATTTTTAAATCATTTAAAATTTTTGCTTCTATATTCATTAATAAAATTTTAGTCCTATCAAAGTAGTATGATGGTCTATAGGATGGCTGCTCTGAAAGCCACTTCCCACTGCTGATTTAGTCTTCCCTGTGGGACTATTGGTGACTTGCAAGGCTCAGAGCACAATAAGTCACCTTGTACTGGGGCTCAGAGCCTAATTCGGGCTTCACTCATGGCTTAGAATCTTACTCTGAGCCTACACAATCCAAGCACACCACAGACTGACTTATGATGGGCTTGGGGCCTCCATGCAGGTTTGGGTTAGGGCTTAGAACTTCGAAGAATTGGTCTAAATTGTTCTCCTGTAGGCTTAGGCATGGTCTCATGGTCTCAAAGTTGGCTTGGGCTCGGGTTTAGAACCTGTAACAGTAGATATGATTTGAGGTTGGAGGGAAGGGCTGTTATTGGTTTGCACCAGTATTCCTTAGTGTAGCCTAGCTTCGGGGTGCACAGCCATGCTGTGGGCTGCATTCCGATCTCACTCCAGTGAATCAGAGCTTCTCTGCCTACTTTTTAAGTTGTTTTCGGCAGGAAAATTGCTTCACTCCATCCCTTAGAAGATTCTGTCACTCCAGTATTTTAAGTGCTAATTTGAGGTTGATTGGAGAACATTCTTAGAGTGTTTTGAGCATTCCCTGATTCTACCATGTAATCTTGACTCTGACTTTCTTCTCATTCTTTTATTAACTTATGCTATTACCTCCAATTTAAAATATAAAATTCCTCATTTTTCTTTCAAAAGTCCTTCATAATTATGATCTTTTCCCTCACCTTTCCTATCTTCTTATACCTTACTTCTCACCATTGGCAAGCACATCTAGTGCCATTGGTTTCTATGCTTATCTTCACACAGAGCACTCCATCTTCTGAATCCAGTCATTCTTACTGGATCCTCTACATTTCTTTAACTCTCTCCTTCCTCAGCTTTGCTTCTGAGCTCTCCTGGTTTCCTTCCATCTTCTGCAAGGTTACTCTCCTTTAACTTTAATGCCTTCCTTCTGAGACTACCCACAACTGCTCCTGTATATATCTTGTTTGTACATTATTTATATGTTGTATTTCTTCATTAGAATGAACTTTTTGAAAGGGAGGACTGTCTTTTTTTCTTTTTTTGTATCCTTAGAGTTTAACACAGTGCCTCAAACATAGGCTTGAAAAAATGAAAAAAAAATGCTTATTGACTTAAAATTATCTAGCAAGGAAAATAAAGCTAGAATAAAGGTGATATGCCTTGTTAACAAAGACTGAAAAATATGAAAGGACTTGTTTGTACAAAAATATTTATAGCTGCTCTTTTTATTTTGTTTAATTAATTAATTAAGAAGAGTTTCCATAGTTACATGAAATATGTTCTTTCCCTCTTCTCCTCCCACTCTCATCCTATAGCCAATGAGCAATTCCACTAGGTTTTACATGTGTCATTGATCAAGACCTATTTCCATATTATTAGTATTTGCACTAGGGTGATTGTTTAGAGTCTGCATCCCCAATCATATCCACATCGAATCATGTGATCATAGTGGCTTTTTATGGTAGCAAAGAAGTGGAAACTAAAAGGATGGCCCTCAGTTGGGGAATGGCCGAACAAATTGTGGAACATGATGTTGATGGAATACTATTGTGCTGTAAGTAATGATGAACAGGATGATTTTAGAAAGAGCTGAAATGACCTACAAGAATTGATGCAGAGTGAAATAAGCGGAAACAGGAGAACATTATACATAGTAATTTCAATATTGTGGAACAATCAAATGTGATAAATTTTGCTCCTAAAAACAATTAAATGATCCAGGACAATTCTGAGGGACTTATTAAAAAGAATGGTATCTACTTCTAGAGAAAGAACCGTTGGAGTCAAAATACAGATGAAAACATATGATTTATCATTTACTTATTTGCATGTATTTTTTGAGGTTTTGGTTTTATGGGATTGTTCATTTACTAGAATAAATAATATGGAGATGAAAAGTAAAATAAAATAGACTGATTGAGAGATCAGAAAATATTGACAAGCATGAAAGGTGATTAGAGGAGAGGGAAAGTAAGAGAGATTGCAGCTCAAGAGCTTTTCACCAAAGAGAAAGGTTTCAGTGCTTTGGATTTTGGTGGTTTAGCATTTTTCATATAATGGTGAATTCTAATTTATCTATTAATAATCATCCTTGAAGTGCCTACAATGAACCAGTCACTGCACTAGGAATTGAAGATATGAAGATAAAAAATTGCATTAGTTATGGGAATTAAGTTTGATTGAAAGAGATTTGTGGAAGCATCATTATGAATATTTTTGTCACCAAGAATTGTGATGAGTTAGAGCTGAAGAATTTCAATATGAAATTATGTAAAATGAATATAAAGAAGAAAAATACACAACCACCTTATTGCAAAGAAAACTCTGAAAGGTTTAAGGACCCTACCCAATTATCATTGCAGAATATGAACTATGCTATTCATCTCCCCCCCAAAAAAGGGGATAGATGCAACATGCAAAATAAGACATATACTTTTGTACCTGGACAATATGGGAATTTGTTTTGCTTCAATGTCAGTTGAATTACAGTTAACTTTTTTCATTTTATTTTCAGTTTGTCCTCCTTTTCCTCACATGTTGAGAAGAAAAAAAAGAAAAAAATAAAATATGACAAACATATATAGTCATAAAGCCAAATTTCTACAAGAGCAAGAAATTTTTTCCTTTTGAATTATGGGTGGTAGTAAGAAGGGAAGGGAAATTAAATGCTTAATAATTGAAAAAATATAAAATTAAACTATCAGTCAATTGCTAAAAACATTGAAGAAGGTGGAACAATGTTTTGGAGACAGCAAAATGGCAATTACAAAGGATTGTATCAAAAATGATATAACTATATATTTTAAATTTCAAAAGAAATGTCAAATGACAGTAGCAGAGCAGATCTAGAAGATGGAATTGACAGAAATATTCCTGGTGAATTATTGTTTTAGTTATTTGAATTGAAAAGCATGGAATAAAGAATGTTCAATATTAGAAAAGGATTTTGTAACTCCAAAGGAAAACTGGTTTTCTATGCCATTAGTTTGAAAGATAGTAAGGAAAATATGAAGATGAAGGGAAATGATTCAAATATAGATCAGGAGTTCTCTGAGACACAGTGGAAGGAAAAGGTGTACAAAGGGAAGAAGAATTATAGAGGCATAAGCCTGAGTTAAAGAACGATGAGAAAGTACAGAATGCAACACTAAATCATGTTAGTCAAGGGGAGCAGTTGTTCTAGATGACAAGCATTAGAAAAGCA
Organism: Gracilinanus agilis; assembly: GCF_016433145.1. Lineage (NCBI taxonomy): Eukaryota > Metazoa > Chordata > Mammalia > Didelphimorphia > Didelphidae > Gracilinanus > Gracilinanus agilis. Next base: position 168,995,603 of record NC_058135.1, on the reverse strand, counting down.
GGAAATTGGGCAGCTGGGTAGCTCAGTGGATTGAGAGCCAGGCCTAGAGACAAGAGGTCCTAGGTTCAAATCCGGCCTCAGACACTTCCCAGCTGTGTGACCCTGGGCAAGTCACTTGACCCCCATTGCCTACCCTTACCACTCTTCCACCTATAAGTCAATACACAGAAGTTAAGGGTTTAAAATAAGAAATTAAAAAAAAAGAAAAGCAGGAAATTAAGATTTTAGAGCCAAATTTAAGAATTAGAAGGAACCTCAGAGATCAATTTGTACTAGAGAAGGAATATAATAGGTATATTTTCCCAAAATACTTTGCAACTGGTATAGAGAATGTAAAATAGACATTCCATGTAGAAGAGGGATTTCATGTAGTCTATGTGGTTGTCCACATATTCTTGACTGCAAATGATATTATGATGATTTGATCAAGCTTTGAGGAGGCAATCTGACATTAGATACTTTATTGGATATTGACACATTGATTCAAACTGTTTCTGACATTTATTAGCTATGGGAACAAAAACCATGTATTTAACTCTTCTGATATTATTTCAACATATGAAAGATTTAATAGTATCTTTAATATTAACCTCACTTGATTGTTATGGTGCTCAAATGAACTTTATAAATGAATTTTAAAAACTGGCATGTACCATTTTTTTAAACTAGCATGATATTAACACTTATTTCATTATTCCATCTTATTAATAGAGTTCATAGAAGAATACTCTTAAGGTAAGTCATATGGATAAAAATGTCATTATGTAATATATCCTTCCATTAGATCTCTGAATTTTTAAGGTTTTTCCTCATATCATATTCCATCCATTCTGGTCTATTAATATAATAAGCTATTAGGTCCAGTGTAATCATGACTATAACTCCCTCCATGGTATTTCAATTGTTTCCTTCTGTTTGCTTATAGTAATTTTTTCTTGCCCAGGAAGTTCTGGAATTTGGCTTTAATTATTTTGGAGCATTTTTCTTGAGGTCTTATTCAGGAGGTAAAGGGTAGATTCCTTAAATTTCTATTTTTCCTTTTTTTTTTGTGAGTATATCCGAACATTTTTCCCTGATGATTTCTTGTAACATGGTGTCCAGACTCTTTTTGAGTAGCTTTTAGGTATTCTGATATTTCTTAGACTTTTCTCTCCTGGATTTATTTTCCAGGCTTGTTCTTTTTCCAGTGAAGTATTTCAGATTTTCTCCTATATTTGATTCATTTGATTTTTTTTCTCATTATTTCCTAATGTCTTATGCATTCATTAGTTTCTATTTGCCCAATTCTAATTTTTATGGAGTTATTTTCTCCCTAAGATTTTCATGTTCTCTTTTCCATTTGGTTAATCCCACTCAAATTAAAGTTGTTTCCTTCAGTATATTCTGTGACATTTATTTTTGGCCTATTCTAGCTTTTAGGCAGTTGAACTTTTCAGTGAATTCTGTCCCCCAAGCCCAGATAGGCAGTCTCTATGTCAGTTCTCTTATTATTTTAATTTTTGAACTTCTTTTCAAGTTTATCCAGGGGTTCTTTGGGGGTCCACTATACTTTCCACGCTTTCCTTTGAAAATTTGCATGTTTTCTTTTTGGCAATGTTGTCTTCTTCTGAGCTGGTATTTTGATCTTCCCTGTCAGTAAAGTAATTTTCTAAGGTCATGTTTTTTTTTCTTTTGCTTATTTTTCTATTTATTTTTTCCCATGCCTTTATTTATCTGTTAACATTCTCTGCTGAAGTATAGGGAACACTATTCCAAGCTTGCAGAGTACACTTCTATAGTACTTGAAGTAGACTAAGCTGCCTTTTTTTCCTATAGTCTGTCTTTCAAGAGTTTGGTCCTTGCTTTGGGAAGCCTTTAAATGTTTTGTCCCATTAAATTCTGCTCCCTGTGAGGCCAGTTCCATTGTTGTCTTATGGACTAGGCTGGTCCCTACTGCACTGCTTCAGTGCCTCAGTCCCTCTCTAGCTTCATTGCTTCAGCCCATGTGGCTGTGTATTAGTTTTTTGCCTTCTCTACCTTCACTATCTGTGAAGAGTAGCTTAAGCTGAGTTGGTCCTCTGCTCTACTACTTCACTGCCACAAATTCTTTACTGCTGTGTGGAAGTGTGTTGGTCACATGCCTACCTTTCCTTCACTAGCCTTACTGAATTTCTTTGATTGAGTTAGTCTCCCACTGACCTTAGCATTTCCATGGCTTTAGGCCACATGGGAATGCATTGGTTTTGTGCCTTCTCTGCCTTTCCTATCTGTGCCAAATGGATTGGGCTGAGCAGGTCTTGCTTTCTGATGGTTAACTGCTTCAGTTGCTCTGCAGCTTCATTTCCTCAGGATATGTGGAAGTGTTTTGGTTCCATGTCCTCTCTGCCTTTTCTACCCATGCTGAGTGTCTTAAGCTGGGACCCTTCCTGCTTTGCCACTTCATTGCCTCTGGCTGTGTAACAGTATGTTGGGCTAGTCAGAGTTATATCAGTTCCCACAGATGATACACTCCCTAGGATATTTTTTCTTACCCAAATGAGGCATGTTTCAACTGCTTTCTTTTGTTTGGGGTGATTTATTTTCTGAGTGTGTATCTGTGTGATGTGTGTATGTGTAGGGCTCAGATGAACAGAGTATCCTTACTCTTCCATCCTATCTCCTAGCATACAAACTCTACTGATTTTCTTGATGATACATCCAAGAATCTGGTGAACTCAAACACTGTTTTGTTTTATAAAGAAGGCTATCTAGTGGAATAAAAGTCCATATAATTATTATTAATTTCAGTCATTATATTGAACTGAATATTTACTCTGATGAACACATAGAGACATCAAAATATCCGGGAATGGAAGTTATTAGACTTATTCTACTTGACCTTAGAGAGTAGAGATAAAAATCAAAGGGCATGATTTGCATAAAGGTGAATTTAGGATTTATTTTTCTTTAATTCCAAATGATTGGAGCTATCCTTGGAAGACCTAGATAACCTAATGAAAGTTAATGAAGACTTGCCAAGTATATGGTAAAGGAGAATTTCTTTTGAAGTTTGCATTGGACCAAATGGTCTCTTGGGACAACTCAGAAACTCTGTGTTTCTGTGAGAAGAAATAATCAGAAATTAGTGGCTAACTGAATATGTCCATGGAGAATAGCAGTGAGGGTAAGGTCACTAAGAACTGAGAGTAAAAAATATAAAAATATATTCCACCTCTGCTGAATATGCATTTATTTCTTAGTCATTTCTCCTTATACTCACTTAAAAAGGAGTGCTGGAATATTTAAAGAACTCATGGGTAAGAAATACATGATAAGTAGGGTATTATTGTGCAGAAAGATAGTTAATTCAGATGCTTGATTAGGTTGTATTAGCTCATGAAGAAAATAGAGAAATCATATAAGTAACTTAAAGATGTGGCATGTATCCATTTAATTTTAAGGGGTAGTCTGTGGAATAAAACATTGGATTGGAGTATGAAGGACAAGACTTGAGTAGTTTATAATAATGAATGACAAAGTAAATAGTAGTAGAATGGGACATTCAGTAAGATGGAAATAAGATAGACAATATGCAAGTATCAATTATATGAAGGAGGTCACAAATATAAAATGCGAGTTATTATAGTTCTTGTGTAATTGATTATGGAAAGAAGAAAAATCAATTTTATCCATTTTTCTTTCTAGCAGGCTTAACAATAAAGGAAAATCTATGATAAGAAAGAAGGAAAAGGGCAACCAGTTCAGTATTCTAAGGAAAATGTCATGCTTTCCCATGAATTCACAAGTGGTAGATAAACTTTAAGCTCTTCCTGTGGAATGATGAAGTGAGCAGTCAGGCAAATGTAATTTCACTCATCTAAAGATTTGTTTCTTTTCTGATGGAAGTTTAATCTGGTGAAAAGTATTAGAGTTGTAGTTACAGAGCCCCAATCTAAAGAAAACACATCTCTGGAAGTAGTAACTCAAGATTTCTTGGAAATCAAGTTTCAATCTTAGGTGAAGAGATATTACAAATAATCCTGGGCATATGCTAGCTAGGCTAATGCAGGAATGTCTTCCTTTGTGCACAAAGATGATCAGAACAAAATTTATGACTTGAATGTATTACACAGAAAGCTATAATATTTAATGGATTTTCCCTCCTTCCTTAAAATGATGCTACTATCCATTATTATTAGAGTGTTACCAGCAGTAGTGAGATTAGTAAGAATCTCTCTACAATATTTAATCAGACTATTTTTCCCCCAAAAGCATGCATTTCAATAATTTGTAGATAGAAGAAATCTATTGCTTTAGAATAAAACAAAGATAACATCTACACAATAGCCAAAGTTCTCATTAACCCAATGTTTCATCCAATTGAGCTGAACAACTGGTATTGTGCCAATAGAGAAAAAGAAATCATAGATGTATTCTTCTGCCTTCAAAACATATACTGATTTTGTACAAACAAAACAAAGGCAACCAAAATTAGAAGGGAAGCAATAATGTGGAAAAAATAACAAAATTCTCTGACAAAGGTCTAATTTCTCAAATATGCAAAGAACTAGTCAAATTTATAATAAATTAAATCATTCCACAATTGATAAATGGTCAAGGGATATGAATAGGCAGTTTTCAGATGAAGAGATCAAAAGTATCAATAATCATATGAAAAAATTTTCTAAATAGCTCCTGATTAGAGAAAAGTGAATCAAAACATCTCTGAGGTACCACATCACACCTAGCAGAGTAGTCAATATGACAGTAAAGGAAAGTAATAAATGTTGGAAAGGATGTGACAAAATTGGGACATTAATGCATTGCTAGTGCAGATGTGAATTGGTCCAACCATTCTGGAAGGCAATTTGGAATTATACCAAAGGCTTTAAAAGAATGCGTATTTTTTCATCCATCAATACCACTTTGGTTTATATCTGAAAGAGATTAAAAGAATTGGAATGGTTCTCTTTGTTCAAAAATGTTTTAGCTGTGCTTTTTGTGGTGGCAAAAATTGGAAAATGAGGGGATGTCCCTCTATTGGGGAATGGGCTGAACAAATTTGGGCATATAATAGTGATGGGATATTATTGTGCTATAAGGATTGATGAACGGCTTGATTTCTATAAGACATGAACCGATGCAAAGTGAAATAAGCAGAGCCAGGAGAACATTATATACAGTAACTGAAACATTGTGGGATGATCAAATGTAAGACTTTGCTACTAATAGCAGTGCAATGATCCAGGACAACTCTGAGGGATTTATGAGAAAGAATGCTATCCACATCAAGAGAAAGAACTGTGGGAGTAGAAATTCTGAAAAAAAAAAGATTCATCATTTATTTATATAGGTATATGATTTGGGGTTTTGGTCTTAAAAGATTACTCTATTACAAAAATAAATAATATGGAAATAGGATTTGAGTGATAATATATGTACAACTCAGTGAAATTCCTTGTCAACTCCAGGAGAGGGGAGGGAGAAAACAAGAATCATGTAACAATGGAAAAAAATTATACAAACTATATATATATATATACTTACATATCTAAGAATTATACTTACATATCTAAGAATTATATGTCCCAGAAGCATGGCTAGAATTGTTCAATAGCTTTATAACCTAAGTGTCTAGATTGAAATAAGGGAGGGTATGCTTAGTGAGTCCCAGATAGACATCCCATTTGTCACTACAAAAAGATAGGTTCCAGAGAGATAAGCAAAAGATACTCTGTTCAGGCCATTCCTAGGAATCAGTTGATACCTATTCTGATCCAAAGTCAAGATGTAAATAGCTTGGGTCAATCTGGAATAGCCTAGGATGGGAACTCTAAGAAACAAAATAGCTAAGAGGGATAATATGGAAACATTGTCCAAGTAGACCCAGTTCTAGCACATATGCACTTAGATCAGGATGTCTTTATAGAGAAAGAATGAAAAGAACAGAACATTGATTATAGGATTTGACCTAGGGACATAAAATTAAATAAAAGACTCTTACATAGATTTTTATTTTTTGAAGTTACACCTTACCAAAGATTTTTATAAACTCTACTAAACATGGTTTCCAGTACAAAAGAAAGCATTTTGTAGTATAATAAATTCAAGAGGAAAAAGTACTGGACCAGTAAGCCAATGACTTGTGTTCTTGTCCCAAAACTACCATTAACTCTGATATTGCACAAGAGATTTCATATTCTTGATCCTTGATTTTTATCCCCTAAAATTGGTTTGATAAGACCTGACCAATGCCCCTTTTTCAGATCAAAATCTTCAGATCAAAATACTATGACTATGAGTGGACAGTACATAGGGGAATAAGCTCCCTTAAAGGAAGGAAGGAAGGATATGTGTAGATAAGAACATTAATATCACATTATATTTGTGTAAAAGCTTGTTTAAACATCCCTCAATTGATAGGTATGTACTTAATTTTAAATTGATCACTACTGCAAATAATAATACCATAAATCTTGTAATGTATATAAGACTGTTCTTTTGATCTATAATTACTTGAGGTAGATGTCTGAGGTAAAAATTTATGGACATTTTAGCTACTTTGTTCATATGATTCCAATTTAAATTCCCAAATGACTGGAGAAAATAGTTACCATATTTTTTTATCTCTTTGATATTTTTTCCTATCTTTTTGTCAAATTTCCTAATTTGTGGGATGTGACTTGAAACTTTACACTTCTATGGCTCTGAATTTCTCATCCAACAATTGAATGAGTAAAGTTTGGATTTCTTATTTTGATAAATTTTTGTTCATATCCTTTAACTATTTAAATTGGGAGAAAGTTTTTGATGTTATATATTGTAGTGGGTTGCTTGTATATGCTGGATATGGGATAAGTGATAATTAATATAAAGATATTCAGCTTCCCTTCATATCCCAGTTGCATTAATTTTATACCTAAAAATATGCTATTAAAGTATTGAACCAATACTGTTCATTTAGTTTTATTTGTAATTGTCTCGTTGTTTGTAAATTAATTCCTTAATTATATCTGTGAAAGATACTTGAGCTTACCATATGCGTTTTTAATGGTACTGTCTTTAATATTCAGGTTATATATATATATGTATATATATATAC